>NC_045493.1:1970103-2157147 GCF_009650955.1 Corvus moneduloides
GCAGGTGACACCAGGGTAACCCTGGGTGCTGTCGCTGCCCACAGGAGCTACAAGGTGCGGTTCAACAGCGTCTCCTCCTACTCGGATGCACGGAAATCCTCCAGCGATGGCCCCGACTCCAGGGACAACTTTGAGAGCACGGGGCCCCTGGCAAACGTCAGGTACAGGGGACAGGGTGGGGGGACAGAGCAGGGGCTGGGGCTGCACAGAGCCTGTCGCTCCCACCTCACCCTGAGGTGTTTTGGCCATGTGCACACCCCTCCAGGCTGCTGTGGGCGGTGGTGGGACAGGAGGGGACACGCCAGTGTCCCTCCCAGCTGGGCAGCCACAGCCGTGCCCCCTCTCCGCAGGTTCTCCGTGTTCGGGCTGGGCTCCCGCGCTTACCCCCATTTCTGCGCCTTCGCCCGCGCCGTGGACACGCTCCTGGAGGAGCTGGGCGGAGAGAGGATCCTCCGCATGGGAGAGGGGGATGAGCTCTGTGGCCAGGAGGAGTCCTTCAGGACCTGGGCCAAGAAAGTCTTCAAGGTAAGCGGGGGCTGCCCTGGGGCTCCGGGGAGAAGCAGGGGGCAGAAGGGCAGAGTTAGAGCTGGATCTGAACCCAGCCTCCTCTTCCCTGCACCGGGACACTCCAGCACCACCTCAGCCCACAATAAAGAGGTTTCCACATTTTGGCGGAGCTCTGGTTTGTGCTGACCACCCAAAGCCACCAGTGTGTTGAGTTCCTGCGTTATCCCAGATATCAGGGAAGGAGAGCACCACGAGACGTGCCTGTGGTATAGCCCTACAATTCTGGGGACTCCTTCTCCACGAGGGTTGGGACAAGGGGGGTCAGCGGGGGTCAGGGAGGTGCCTGAGGGCCTGGTGTGTGCTGCAGGCAGCGTGTGACGTGTTCTGCGTGGGGGACGACGTCAATATTGAGAAAGCCAACAACTCCCTCATCAGCAACGACCGCAGCTGGAAGAGGAGCAAGTTCCGCCTGACCTACGTGGCCGAGGCCCCGGAGCTCACACAAGGTACAGGCGGGCTCACCTGGAGGGCTCTGGCTGTGGGGCAGATGGGCAAGACACAGGGGCAAAGGGGCCAAACCCCCTTTTTGTCTCTGTTAAATTCCCAGCATTTCAGCCCCACCTTTCCCCCCGTCCCAGGCCCAAGGAGTTGCCTGTGACAGTCCCAGGCCCCTCTGGCTGGTCCCTGTCTGTGTCTGTAACAGAGATGTTTGGATAGGACCTGCTCTCCCTCCTCCTGACCCCGTTTTGTGAAGCGAGGAGCTGGAAACTTGGGATCTTTCCAAGCTTATTTTGTCCAATGCTGCTCCATGGAGCATTGCAGAGCAAAGGCAGGTCCGGCCCATGGACACCTGGCCCCTCAGCACGGCTCCTGCAGCGCAGGATCTGCCGCACCGGCTCAGCTCTTCCCAAATCCAGACGCTTTGCTGCCAGCCAGGTGGCACTGGCAGCGAGAGGAGCCTGTGGGCAACGTGAGGCCACAGCCCTGAGTCTCATGGGGGTGGTTTCGGGGTCCTCCTTGATCACTACAAAAAGGGACCCGTGCTTGGTTCTCCCTGGGCGTTTCTGATCCCTCGGGCTGGCAGGAGGGAGGTCAAACCCCTGTGGTCAGCTCTGGTCTGAAGGGCTGAACCCACAATGATCCTACAAAAGCCAGAAGCGTTGGCCGTGCTCCGCTGAACTCCTTCCCCGGCTCTTTTCCTCCTCAGGACTGTACAGCATCCACAAAAAACGCGTCTATGCAGCCCGGCTCCTCACGCGCCAGAACCTGCAGAGCCCCAAGTCCAGGTAGGAGATGCCGCTCTCCCGGGAGCTGAAGCCACACAGGGTGCACCCAAAACAGTCCTACAAACGGCCCTTGAGCCCCGGATGCTCCATGGGATCCGCTTTTGGGCAAATCATGACTGGAAGCCACTGGAGGGTGTTCCCGGCCTCCATGCACGGTGAAATCCCTGCTGGTGCCTCCCTCAGCCTGTGGGGAGCTGGCTGGCGTGGCAGCAAAGGATGGATAAAATGGCTGTGCAGGAGGTTAAACTGGTTTTTCCCCTTTTAAAAAGGGAGGTGAGTCAGGGGGTGCTGCAGTGTCCCTTCTCCCTGCTGTGACCTTGGTGACATGGCCACCACAGCTTGGACGCGCCACCACCGCTGCCCAGCGCACCCAGCCAGGGCTCAGCGATTCCCTGAAGAGTTCCCCCAAACCTCTTTTTCCTGCTTTTCCTCCTTCCCCTGCAGCCGCCTGACGATTTTCCTGCGCCTGCACACCAACGGGCACCAGGAGCTGCAGTACCTGCCCGGGGACCACCTGGGCGTGTTCCCAGGGAACCACGAGGACTTGGTCAATGCCCTCATAGACAGGCTTGAAGATGCCCCTCCGGCCAACCAGCTGGTGAAGGTGGAGCTGCTGGAGGAGAGGAACACGGCTCTAGGTAACCAGGGAGTGCCCGTGGCCTCTCTCCTCCTTTCCCAGCTCCTGAAGTTCTTGTAGCTCCTTAGGGAGAAATCCCCAGGGGGGATAATTTTCCGTCTCCCTGCCGTGTTGGCCCAGATTGGGAGCACCTCTTTCATCCCTGCTCTGCCCAGAGCCATTGCTCGTCTGCACTTGGGAGGTGGAGCAGGGGTTTGAAGGGTGGGCAGGCTGCTGGGGGAGATACTCCATGGAAAAATTAGAGGTGTTTATGTTCCCTTAGAAAGGGCAATGTCTAGGACTGGGAGGAAGAGCAAGTGGATCTTGGGGGGCCATCCCAACACCGTATTTCCAGGATAAGTCCAATTCCCTACTGCCACACGCGGTGTAACTGGAGATGGAAAACCCTAATCCAGTGTCTCCAGGGGGGAGGAAAACCAGGATGTGCCCACCTCGGCCCTGCTGCTCAGCTGATGCCAGGCTTGTGCTGGATTCCCTCCGGGCAGGTGTCATCAGCAACTGGACAGACGAGAACCGTGTCCCACCCTGCACCATCTTCCAGGCCTTCACGTACTACCTGGACATCACCACCCCTCCCACGCCGCTGCTGCTGCAGCAGTTCGCTCTGCTGGCCACCAGTGACAAGGAGAAGAAACGTCTGCAGGTCCTCAGCAAGGTAAAGAGCCCCAGGTTCTGCGAGGCCCTGGGGACAATCACAGCCCCAGCCAGGGCCTTTTCATCCCACACCGTGTTAGGCTGAGTCCCTACCCCTGAGCAGGGCTGGGGGTGCCTTCACCGCCACCCAGCTTTGCCACGGACCTGGTGGGATACCACTCGAGGCACCTGGAAAAGGTGGATCCGGCAGCTCTCTCCTCCCTCCCTCTTTCCCAGGGCTTGCAGGAGTACGAGGAGTGGAAGTGGTCCAAGAACCCCACGATTGTGGAGGTGCTGGAGGAGTTCCCCTCAGTGCAGATGCCCTCCACGCTGCTGCTCACCCAGCTCCCCCTCCTCCAGCCTCGCTACTACTCCATCAGCTCGTCCCCGGAGATGTACCCAGGAGAGGTCCACCTCACCGTGGCCGTGGTGTCCTACCGCACCCGAGGTACCGTGCCGGGGTCGGGGCTCTGGGGAAAAGCAGCAGCAGCAGCACAGGGGCAACCCCACAGAATCTCCAGCAGGGAGATGATGATATTTGAAAGCCTTTAACCAGATTCCCTCAAACCATGGCACTGCTGTCCCATGTCGTGGAGAGTGGCAGTGCCAGAGATGTCACTTGTGGGGCAGGTACAGAATCCAAGCTCCATGCGGGATTCTGTTTGCCCACCCCAAAATCCACATTCCTGGTAGCCAAACCTCTGCAGTGGTGCAAGGACTGATGTGTCCAAGCATGGCCGTGGTGGAGATGGACACAGCACTTGTGTGTCCAAGCACGGTCATGGTGGAGATGGACACAGCACTGGTGTGTCCAAGCATGGCCATGGTGGAGATGGACACAGCACTGGTGTGTCCAAGCATGGCCGTGGTGGAGATGGACACAGCACTGGTGTGTCCAAGCATGGCCATGGTGGAGATGGACACAGCACTGGTGTGTCCAAGCACGGTCATGGTGGAGATGGACACAGCACTGGTGTGTCCAAGCACGGTCATGGTGGAGATGGACACAGCACTGGTGTGTCCAAGCATGGCCGTGGTGGAGATGGACACAGCACTGGTGTGTCCAAGCACGGTCATGGTGGAGATGGACACAGCACTGGTGTGTCCAAGCATGGCCGTGGTGGAGATGGACGCAGCCCTGGTGTGTCCAAGCATGGCCGTGGTAGAGATGGACGCAGCCCTGGCACACTGCAGGACACAGGGAGGACAGAGGAGCTGCCATGGAGGGTTTGGGTCAGGGAGCATCACGATGCTGCTCCTGCCAAAAAGGTCCAAAGGAGAGCTGGGTGCTCCGTAAGGATTGTGGGGGTCCAGCTATGGCAGGCTTGGGTCCTGGGTAGCTCCACAGAGGGATCCAAGCACCAAACTCTGCCACGTTCCTGGAGAATGGATGCTGAGATGTGGAATGTTTCAGGGAGGGGTTCACGCAGGATGTAGCAGGGAGGTAGCAGGGAGGGCTTTAGGAAGGAAAAGGCTTTAGGAAGAAAAAAGTCCTTGGGCAATGTGCCATGGACAGACCTACTTCCCTCGCTTCCCAGATGGAGAAGGACCCATCCACCACGGAGTCTGCTCCTCGTGGCTCAATCGGATCCAGACAGATGAAGTGGTGCCCTGCTTTGTACGAGGGTGAGTGGCCCACACAGGGCCAGGGCTGAGGAAGAGGGCGTGAGGCCCCTTTCAGCATGAGCGCTCTGCCCTCAGGTGTTGTCACAGTGGGAGAGAACAGGGCTGGGTTTGTGAGCAAATGGTTCCCCTCTGGGAGAAATTCCACACGAAAACTTCACATCCTGGGATTTCACCTCATTTTCTCCCCTCCCTCTCCGGGAGGTGGCTCAGCTGGCTGCGGGCAGAGTTGGGGGAACACCCAGCTTGTGTTTAACTGGATCTCTGATGCATGCAGGGCGCCCGGGTTCCACCTGCCCCAGGACCCCCAGGTGCCCTGCATCCTCATCGGCCCCGGCACCGGCATCGCCCCTTTCCGCAGCTTCTGGCAGCAGCGGCTCTTCGACATCCAGCACAAAGGTGGGGCCCTCCTGCTCCTCCCCTCCAAGAGATTTTGGGAACCCTGGGCTTGGGGTGGAGGGAGGGGGGTCCCATCCTGCCAGGGGTGTCCCAGCGGATCTGCTGGCGGGTCTGGAGGGCGGTGGCTTGTGGGAATCAGGTATTGGGGTGCTCTCCAGCTGACTGCTGTCCCCATCCCGTCCCCAGGGCTGAAGCCTTGTCCCATGGTCCTGGTGTTCGGCTGCCGGCAGTCCAGGATCGACCACATCTACAAGGAGGAGACGCTCTTTGCCAAAACCCAAGGTGTCTTCAGAGAGCTGTACACGGCCTATTCCCGGGAACCGGACAAACCAAAGGTGGGCACAGCCCCGGGAACGCCAGGCAGCGCTGGGTGCCCACGGGGAGCCAGCAGGGTGTGGAGATTCCTTGGCACAGCCGTGGTCACTCACCCCCAGGGCACATAAATGTGCAGGGCTGTCCCTTCCCAGTGATCAGCATTCCCAGGGTGTGTCCCCATCCTGGTGCCAACCTGAATGTGTGCCCAGGCTGCTCGGGAAGGGAAGGGAAGGGAAGCGAAGCGAAGCGAAGCGAAGCTGTCGCCCGGTGGGGTGGCCCAGAGCCAGTGCAAATCCCTGCCCCAAATCCCCGCTGGGACCTGAACAGGCCTGGCAGACATGGTGCAGGTGTGCCCATGCAAGAGCAGAATGATGCTTCACCGCTGTCCCCATCTCCTTTTTGTCACTATGGGTGCTGTGAGGCACAGCCATGTCCCCCAAAGAGGGGTCACCTCTCCCTGCTGCCCCAGGGCGGGACAGGGCTGAGAAACCGGAGCTAATCCCAGCTCCCTCCTCCTCCTCCTCCTGGTCTCTCAGAAATACGTGCAGGACGTGTTGCAGGAGCAGCTGGCCCAGACGGTGTTCAAAGCGCTGAAGGAGCAGGGAGGCCACATCTACGTGTGCGGGGATGTCACCATGGCCGGGGACGTCCTGAAGGCCGTGCAGCGCATCGTGCGGCAGCAGGGCCAGCTGTCGGCGGAGGAGGCTGGAGCCTTCCTCAGCAAGCTGCGGGTGAGTGGCGTGTGCAGCGTGACACGGCCGCCACCTGCGTGTGCCCCGCCGGCACCTCCTGCCACGGGCACTGCACCTGCTGCCTCCTCCCGCCCGGAGAGGTGACGGCTGCACCCAGCCAGGCTCGGGAGGGTGACACTCCGGAGGTTTGCGTGCGCAGAGAGGTCACTCTGCTCCCGTGAGGAGCGTGCTGAGCGCTGGTGCAGCGCTGCTGGGCACCCCCGGCACGGCTCGTTCGCCCTGCAGAGTCCCTCCGTCAAAAATCAGATTTGTCAGGGCGTTTTGTGGGTTCCCTCTCCGAAGGTCTCTGTCTGTGTGCCCCTGGCCAAGCACAGATGGTGCAACTGAAGCTTAAATGAGCTCAGTTTGGGACACAGGCCCGAGGAGGGATGCTGGAACAGCTCTGCTTCTCCCCAGGAGGAGAACTCAGCACCATTCCCATGGGATTACCCTTTCTGAACCATGTTCCCAATTCCATCCAGGCCCCACGGGAGCCCAGAGCCACTGGTTGTCCACAAACTGGCTTTGGGCTGCTCGTGCCCCTGCCAGCCGGGAATTTCCAGCAGCTGAGGGGGTCTAACACACGGAGCAGCTCCACTGTGCCCCGGAGTGTGACCTTGGCAAGGCCATTCCACCTCCTCCGTCCCACCCGTGACAGACCCCAAACCCTTCTCCGTGCATTTGGTGCCTCCCCACCACACGGGGTTTTGCTGGGGCCGCCACCAACCGCTCACAAATTCCTATTTTCCCCTGTGCCCCTCTGCCACCCTCTCTCCCAGGATGACAGCCGGTACCACGAGGATATTTTCGGAGTCACCCTGCGCACGTACGAGGTGACAAACCGCCTTAGATCCGAGTCCATCGCGTTCATCGAGGAGAGCAAAAAAGACACGGATGAGTGAGCGGACGGGTTTATTTTAACCCCTGCAGTCGCCTCGTGGGCTGAGGGATGGGGAAAGGGTGGGAAAGGGTGGGAAAGGGTGGGAAAGGGAGCTTTAACTTTTGTGCACATGTGGTCCTTAGAGCAGAGGCTGAGGAAGGAATTTTGCTCTGGAAGCCTCTGGAATAGCTGTTGCCTCTCTAGGATAAATCCCCCCAGCTTCCCCATTTATTGCAGCGATGTGCTCAGGCCTGCCAATCCCATCCAAAGGGGATGTAAAGGAAAACAGCCCTTCCCACTGCCTGCTTCCAGGCTGGAAAAACCCATGGGAAGAGGTGACTCTCCCCAGCTGCAGGGAGGCCTGGCTGGCTCCAGGTGTTCAGCTCTCCATGCTCGTTCAGGAAAGATCCAGAGATTTTTCTCCCTGCTGTTGTAAAAACAACCAGAAGTTTAAAAAGAAAAAAATAGAAAGAAGAAGAAATCTTGACATTTGCTGTGTTTGTTTCTGCTCTACCAAGTGCTGCCATTTGCTCAGCTTGGTCATGGTGGGATTTTCCCTGGCTGAGCAGAAGGATTATTTAGGATAAAAGCTGGGCAGCTGCATGGATCTTGCTCCTTGTGCTGGCCCTCGGTAGCCTGGGGTGAAATCCCTTCCCTGTGTAGCGCCTGCAGTGGGTTTCCCCACGACCCTGAGGTTTGGTAGGAATTTTTCTGCAAGGAATCACATGCTCCAGGGTCTGGGCTCTATCAGAATGCCTCAGTTTCCCACCTTCCTGCCCACCTCACCCAGCTCTGTAGACTCCTGCCCAGCACATGGAAAGTCCAGGTCGGGATGATCCCAGTGCTGTTCGCTGCTCCCTCTAAAGCTGGCCTTTCTCCCCTTTCCCTTGCAGGGTTTTCTGCTCCTAACTGGACCCTCTGCCCCCCGGGGGATGCCAAACCAGTCCCAGCACCTGCTGCCCCCTCCAGCTGGAGGGCACTGGGTTTTGTATTTCACGGACACGGTGGCTCCTTTTCCACGGGGAACTGCCCATGGAAAGCGCTCTGTCTCTCGTCCTGTTGTTGTGTCCTGATGATGATGATGATGATGACGACTTTTATTTCCTTTTCTTCCTCTTCCTCTTGCTCTTGTCCTGTGGCCATTTCTTTTCACCTCCTTCCTTCCTCTTCCCTGGATTTCCCCACTGGAGTTTGATGGCTTTATAACCTGCAGTGGCTCTTTCCAGAATTCCACATTTCCCCTCCTTCCCATGAGGGTATTTCGCAGCTGCATGAAATCACCACCTTTGTGATCATTTCTGGGCATTTTTAGGGGTGAGCAGAGGTGGCAGGGGCTGGGCAATGGTGAGGTCTTGTTGCTTGTCCAGAGCTGGGGGTTGTTCCTGCCAGGCTCCCTCTTTCCGCAGCTCGGGGCTTGGCTGAATCCTTGTGTTTTCACGGCTTTCCTTTGGATTTGGACAAACCTGGGCTCATACCTGAGGCTGGGGGCAGATGATGTGCAATGCCCTCGTGCCCATGAGTTATCCCCCCCCAAGCAGCCCAGGTACAGCTGTGTGGTTTTTGATCTGATTTACGCCTCACAATTCCTCCTGAACGGGCTCTGCGCTTTGTCTCCCTTTTCCTGCTCCCTTTCCCTGCCCCCTGTGAGCCTCTCCTTTTGCTCAATCCCCAACTTTTGCTGCCGTGGAAGTTCTCCCACACGCTCTGAACGCACAGGCTGATGCGCAGGCTAAGGAAAAGCTCCTGGCAGTGACTTCTCCAGAGGGTTTGTCAGGGAATATTCCATCTGCAGCCAAACTCCGAGGGCCTGGCTGCACCCAGAGCTCTGCACGCCATGATCCCTCTCCCAGCCATGAGGATGGACAGAAGCAGCTCCAGCTGCCAGAGGAACCTCTTGGGAACAAAGGCAGCCCTTGGAGGGGGATGGAGGCTCCAGGTCCTTGGCGAGGATGTGCCAGCGGAGCATCCTGAAATCCCAGAGCCATCAGCTCTTAGCACACTTCATCAGCACCTCTGGGACAGCAGATCCCAGCCCCTTCCACATTTCAGGGAGCAGAAAGTGCCACCATGGAGCGACCTGCCTGCCAAGAGAGACACGTGTGGCATTTTGGGGGTGAGCCAGCCCCCTCTGTGCCACCTGCCAGGGCCACGAGCTGTCTCAGCCAGGACACCTCATGTGAGAAGGGAGGTGAGATCAGCTGCAAAGGTGCCGGGCTCTGACACGCTCACACCTCAGCCCTGCTGCAAAAACCTGGCCCCAAAAGCAATTTGTTAACACAACCACAGGAAGGCTGGAGAAAACAGAAAGCCTCTAACAGAGAAAAGCTGCCTGCAAGGGAAAGAAAACATGACCTTGTGTGTCCTTCCTCCTGCTGCACCCTGAAGCATCACAGAATATTCTGAATTGGAAGGGACCCACAGGGACCAAGCCCTGCTCCTGATGGAATGGCCCATCCAGTGGTTGAACCTCGGCGTTTTCAGCACCCAACTAAGCCAATCCCAGGTTTGTCCTCCCTCGCTGCCAGCACAGGGACAGCAGGACGTGCCCGCAGCTCGTGCTGGGGGCAGGGGTGCAGGGTTGGCATCTCGAGGTGGCAGCTGCTGATCCTGCCCTCCTGCCCCGCTCCGCTCAGCTGTGCACGGACGCCTGGATGGAGCCGAGCACCTGAACTGGCAACTGGCAGATTGTCCAGGAGCTTTCCCAGGGCTGAGATCACCTGCCCTGAGCCAAAGGCAGCACAAAAAGAGCTGCAGGAGGTTTGCTGCTCTCCCAGCCCCTGGAACGAGCCCCACTGGCTCCCCCATCCCAGGCTGTGCTGTTATTCCCATCCTCAGTCAGGATCTCCTGCCCTCTCCACGGGCTGTGACACTTCCTGCAGTTTCGAATCCCTGAAGCTTCTCCAGCCCAAAATCCAGGAGCAGAAGGGCTCCAGGCATTGGAAGAATTTGAGATCCTGCTCTGCTGAGCATCCGACACGGGATAAAACGAATAAATGCTGCCACAGTGTGGCCGGAGCTGAGCTCGCTGCGCTGGCAGGGCTGGGACACTCGGCCGGCTGGGTGGCACTGCCTGGGGACTTGGTGACCTGGAGGTGAAAGCGGGAGAGCACCGGGCAAAGGGCAGCTCACCCCTGCGGGTTGTGCCCCAATCCCGGGGCGAGCAGTGGCATGGGGGAGCTGGGTCCCTTGGCTTGGGATGTGTGAGTTTGGGAGAGGTCCTGTCTGGAAGAAAACCCGCTGGCCCCAGAGCTGGGAACACGCAGCAAGCTTGGCCCTGACCCCCCACCCTGCGGCTGCAGAAACAAAGCTAAAATCAGAAGAGAATCGGATTCATCCTCTTCGTTTGGGAAATTCTGGCTCCGGCTTTGTGCTCTGGTCCTCCTTTAGAAAAGGGGTGACCTGAGGAGGAGGAAGAAGAGGAGGTAGTGCCCAAAGAAGCATCCCTCTGTCTTCTTCCCAGCTCACGCCGTGGCGCTGGCAAGTTTCTGCCTCCTGTCCTGCCTCCTGCCCGCTCTGCTGAACCATCTCCCATCGGCAGCCCGTGCCTCAACTGGATTATCCCGCTTCTCCGGCACCCCGAAGCTCGCCGCCTCCGTCTCCCCCCAGCCGGAGCCGCCGGGGAGCCCCGCAGGGAAGCGCAGCCCTGCATCCCGGGGCTCTGCCGAGGGCTCTGGGCCGGGCGGGCAGGCACAGCTCCACCAACACCGTGGGGCTGAGCCCGCCGAGCCCTCGGGATGGGAAATGCTGGTCTGAGCCTCCTCGCCTGGAGCCGGAGGAGAAACCCCCTCCCCGCCAGGAAGGTCCATGAAGCTAAAGCCCTCCAGGGCTCCGAGCTGCCTCTGCTCCCGCAGCCTGAGCGGGACCGCTGGCTCCTCACAGGCTGCACCGCTGGGAATTTCGAGTCACTGTTTGCTGTTGAGTCAGTCTCAGACGTCTGAACTGCTCCCCTTCATCCCCTCCACCTGCAGGGGCTTCGCACTCCCCTCGAGCTTCATTTTCTCCCACGGCAACGGGGGAAAGAACCTTGTGGATGTGCTTTGTTATTCCCGAAACGCGGCTCTTCCAGCCCGGACTCTGCTCGTCTCCTGGGGCATTTCTGACGTGGGGGCACAGCCACGACATCTCTGCTGTAAACACAGAGTGAGGAGGGCTCTGCTCCCGCCCAGTGCCCTGAGCAGCTCCAGGGTGTCACACACGGAGGGCTTGTGCCTCTGGGGCACTTGGGTGACAAATCTGTCCCCTCTGGGTGCCTGCTGCCCACCCCCTCCTGTGCTGGACTGATGGACACCCAGCCTGGCCACACTCCTGAGGATCTCCCCCACCACCACCTCCCTTTTTGAGCAGCTCTGCTCCTTTTCGCTCTCCAGGTGTTAAAGAGACTCTCCTCTGAACAGGAGGTTTGATTTTCAAGACGCTACCAAGTGGATTTTTTTGCAAAGATTTTAATTCCTAGGTCTTTCAAGCATCCGCTGAGAGTCCTTCTACGGATTTGGAAACCCATGGGAAAAGGTTCCGTGCGTTCCCGACCTGCTGTGTCCACCAGCAGGGAAAAACCACTCAGTGCAAGGGTATCCAGTGCCTGTGGTGTTGGTGATTTCTGAGGTTTCATCTCCCAGGAAGGACTGGCGGGGAGTTTGTTGTTGTTCTGCTTATGAGAGACAACGGGAAACCAGTGAGACAATGGGAAAACAATGGGACAACGGGAAAACAGTGAGACATCTGCCTCCAGGAGTGGCCTCACAGAGCTGTCAGCTCCCCGTCGTGGCCTGAGCTCGTGGCACGAGAGGAACTGAGCCAGTCACATCCAAACTGGCCAGAGAAATGGGGCCTGACCCCGGGCTGCCCATGCTCCCCACCCCCTCTGTGCCTGTGTGTCCCCAGGGGGAGCAGGGACGCTGTTCACACCCTGAGCAGTGGGATCTGACGTGTCTGGGCATGGCCAGTGATCCTGCAGGGTGTCCTGGGCCAGGAAACCACGGCCCCGCAGGACAGGAGGTGGGAAGAGACCGGACAATGATCCCGTGTCCAGCCTGTGGCTGCTCCCGTAGATCCTTTCCTGTCACCCCATCCCGGCTGTATCCCAGGCTCTCTCTGCCACTTCCCTCTGGAGATCCCTCCTTCTGGGCCCTGCCTGCCCCGCTGGAAGTGCTGGTGCTGGGCATGGACACGGACTCACAGTGCCTTGTGCTGGGGAGGGAGCGTGGCCCTGCTCCTGCCCCTGACTCCGTTTGGCACGGGCAGGGAAATTCCCCCTGGGATAACTGGGAGCAGACTCAGCCCTGCTCAGCCCCATCTCCCCGAGGTGGGCTTTTACAGGGGGCTGGAGGTGGGGAGAGGTCACAATGGGGGTGCAAACCGGGCCCCACGGGGCTGGGAACTCTCCCTCATCCCGGAGAGCCCGTATTGGTTAAACTGTGGGGGGAGAGGTCGTGTTTGTGCTCGAAGCCCCATGGACTTGCACCAAGCCCAGGCCAAAGCTGCTGCCTCCTGAATTCTGACTGAAGCCGTTCCATTGCCCTCTGAGGGCTCCCACCATTTTTTGGAAGGATAATTTTATGCTCGGCACTAAATTCTGTTGCTGCTTTCACCAGGGACTAGCTCTCAGCTTCAGAATTGCTCTGGTAACTCTGCAGTTGCATTGATAGTTCCAGAGGGGAGCCCAGTCCCTTCACAGAACAGATGGAGACACATTTTCAGGACCATTCCACTTTGCTGTAACTCCGTGTCTGTTGCAACAATTCCTTCTGCTGTAACAGGGGGAGCAAAATTTGGCCGGTGCTCTTGGAAACCTGTAACCCTGAACTCGGACAAAACTATGGAATCCAAGTCCTCCCAGACCCAAAATGCCTTCCACACCTGCTGGCTCCAGTGGCACTGGGGATTTTGGCAGCTCGCGCAGCAGCAAATTCAGAGTATTTCTGCGTGTGTCAATCCGCGCTTGCACGTGCCTGCGATGCATGGCTCCAGCAGCCCCCGGGAAATCTCCCCTTTCCCAGGGAGATCCCAGCTCCAGCTTCTTCCATGTGGCTGTGGGTGCTCAGCAGGGAGTCAGGGGAGTAGGAGGAAGTTGCTGCTGCAAAGCACTTGGTTCCAGAAGTGAAACGGAATTTAGGAGAGGTCAGAAATCAGCCTGCTTTAGCACAGGGAAACTCGTGGAACATCCAAGCATTGCCATGCAGATCCACCTTTTTTTTTTCCCCGCTGGGAAAATCAAGCAGACTGGAAACTCCTGGCCTCCACCCCTACAGATGTTTGGCTGTGAGGAAAGTTTGAGCCCTGGAATCACAGGAATAAAACCCCAACAGGTTGTGAGCCCACAGCTGGGCAGTGGCAGCTCTTGGGCTGATGCTCTCCTGCCACACTCATCCGTGTCCTGCCCAGCCAGATTTTGGGGAGGGAGGAGGGAGGAAGCGCCTCAAAGTGAGCAAATCAAACCTGTGGGTCAGGCCCTGGGAGTTCCTGGTTTATCAGGAGCCTATAGGGTAAAGTTTTGCAGCTATTCCTCATCAGTGTGGTGAGGAATTGGGCAAGGCACCAGGGATTTCTCTGGCATCCATGGGCCAAAGCTTTCAGAGCTGTTCTGGAGCTGTGGAAAAGCAGGAAGGCAGTGCTGGGATGCGGGGCAGCTCCTGCCCAGCTCTCTGCAGGGCTGGCGCAGAAATCTGTCGGTGAAAAGCACCAGGCAAAGTATTTTCCTTCCAGGGGCGTCCTTAACACCTGGAAAATTGAAAGGCTAAATACTGGAAAAGTTGATCTAGGAGAGGAACTGATTCGGGGCTTCTTTTTGTTGCTTTGTTTTCATGTGTTGGTTTTGGGGTGGGCGAAGCAAACAGAGAGCAAACAGCCAGTGTATCAAATTGGGATTAAATCAAACGTTCTGTTCCTACAGTAACTGCTAGCGGAGATTTTTAAAATTTATCAAGGGCAACGAAACAGCCTTAATTAACTGAGACATTAATGCTCCTTGCTTCTGAGCCTGCTTTTGCGTTCTCCTCTCCGTGTGATCGTGGCGTGGAATCCTGTCTTAACCAAACCCACCTGCCAGTAGCCCACAGGATGCCCAGGAACGTGAGATGGAGTTGGAGAATCTCCCTGCAAGTGAGGTTCAGTGCGAAATCCCCGCTTTGCTAAAATCCTACAGCACAGGCAAATCCCCACAACTCCCAGGGTTGAATTCCCACACTCTGCTGCCTCGAAATGCCTTTAAAAACCCCGGGCTCTGTGTGCTTTGTGAGTAGTCTGCAGCTTTTCCAGAGTGCACACACAATTCCCCAGGCAGAGGATGAGCGGAGCGGGATGACTTTCAGCCGGGCCTCGTTGCTTTTTCGATTGCACGGAGTTAAAAACACGGCTCCTGCCAGCTGCCCGGGGAATTTGATATTCAGTGCCAATTAATTTTTGTAATAGGAGCAGGGATTTATCCCCTCGGCTCCCTCAGTCTCAGACTCAAAGGTTGGGGGTGGATTCTTTAATTTTCCGGTGGCCTTTTCCTGAAGAGCAGCGGTGCCACGATGAGGACGGGGACTGGGCTGGGAAGGGTGGCAGCGTTGGGGCAGGCAACTCCCAAATTTCCCAGTGTGAAACCTTCAGCTTCGGGTAAATCCTGCTGGGCTGCATGGGACTCCAGGCCCTGGCTGCTCCCTGCTTCTCGCTCCCCTCAGCACCCCTCACGTCACTGTGCCTTCATTCGCTCGAGGAAACGATGCCATGATTTGAGCCTGGCACTCTCACTTTGCATCCCATCAAACAGCTCGGTGTGTGTGGGGCAGGGGGAGCTGATTCTGTAGCTGTTCGTGTGCGATCCCGAGGTAGGTTCGTGCTGAGGAGCCATGGGGTGGGCCGAGCCCGCCTTGCGTGTCACCCTACCAGTGCTTTAAGCAGCCAGAAACGTGGTTCTTCCCCTACCTCTGAGCTCTCAATGCTGCTAAAATCTCTGCCGTTCGTCCCCTGTGCTCCAGCCCCTCTCTCAGACTGACTCTGGCTCTGTTTGCAAGATACCCACGTTGTTCTGAAGCATGCACCTTCTCTCTGTATAGTCCCAATCTTCTGATTTTATGGAATACTTATGCCTGTTTGCATTACAGTCAAAATAAAAATAATTAAAAAAAAAAAAAGCGAACTAAAAGCTGGCAGTCCCTCTCTTCTCTCTGTGTTTTTAACACCGGGAGGCTGCTCGAGGTCTCTGCTGATGCCTTGGCCTCGCTCTGCTCTGCCGCCTGCAGTGCCAGGGCAGAGTGAATAGCGGTGGCAATCAGCAGCCCCTGTTCCCCTGCCAGCCAGAGACGCTGCCTTGCGAGGTGGCCTGAGTCACAGCCCAGCCAGGAGGGCTGCCTGTGTGCAACCCTGGGCGAGTTTTGGAGCTGGAGCCTTGGGAACACGGCAAAAGCGCTCCGGGCAGGGGCTGAGAGGCCTGGAAATGGCAGAGTGGCCAGGGAAATGAGGCAGAAATACGGACGTGGCTTCTCCCGTGGGAAAACGATTTTCCCGTGCAAGGGGGATCCTCCCAGCACTCGAAGGGGGCTTACTGAAAAAGAGGGAGAGCGATTGTTTTACATGGGAATGGCTTCCCACTGCCAGAGGGCAGGGTTAGGTGGGATAGTGGGAGGGAATTGTTCCCTGGGAGGGTGGGGAGGCCCTGGCACAGGGTGCCCCCTTTGGGTACTGATACACATTGATAGATCTCCTTTGATATTTAAATATTCATAGCGACATTTAATCTCTTTAGATACTTGTACCTATTGATGAGGTCCTTCTGGCACCTCCTTTTAGATATTTATACCCATTGATGAGGTCCCCTCTGTGCACCCCTTTAGATATTGATACACATTGACAGATCCCCACTGTGCCCCGTTTCCGATATTGACACACATTGACGAGGCCCTTTTTGGCACCCCCATTTCTGATCCTGACACACATTGATCCAATACTGATACACATTGATGAGGCCCTTTTTGGCACCCCCAATTCCAATATTGACACACATTGACGAGGCCCTTTTTGGCACCCATTGACACACACTGATGAGCCCCTTTTTGGCCCCCTTTCCGATGCTCACACACACTGACAGATCCCCGCCGTTCCCGATACCGATCCCACCACAGACCCCTGCGGCTCCCCCGTCACTTGCCAGACGCTCCCTTAGCCCGCTCTGCGCTCGCCGCGGCGGCCGCACTTGGCGGACGCTCCCCGGGCCGCCCCTCCCCGGAAGCGCCGGGCGGCCCCGGAGCGCAGGTAAACAGCCAAGATGGCGGCGGAGGCCGCGGGCCCGCCGGGGCCCGGCAGCGGCGGCGGCGGCAGCGGGACGGGCCTGACGGACCTGCCGGGAGAGCTGCTGGAGCTCATCCTCTGCTGCGACGTGCTGGGCGCCGCCGACATCGGCCGCGTGTCCTGCACCTGCCGCCGGCTGCGCGAGGCGTGCCAGCCCCGCGGCAAGGTGTGGCGGGAGCGCTTCCGCCTCAGGTGGGCACCGCCGCACGGCCCGGCCCGCCCGGCGCGGCGCGGGCTCGGACGGGAGGGAATGGGCACCCGCGGGGTTCAGGGGCACCCGCGGGGTTCAGGGGCACCGGGGGTGATCGGACCGGCCCGGCCTGGGAGGCTCGCGTGTGTCTGGGGTGGTGGAAGTGCCGCCGCCACCTCCTGATCCCTGCGTGTCTTCCCGGCTCCGTGGTGAGCTCCTCAGGGGCTGGATGAACCTGCCGCGGCCTGGGTGGAATCATGGAGGCACAGAGAGGTTCGGGTGGGAAGGGAGCTTTAAAGCCATCGTTTCACCCCCTGCCATGGGCAGGGACACCTTCCACTGTGTCCTGCTTGCTCCAGGTTCATCCAGCCTGGCCTGGAACACTTCCAGGGATGGGGCAGCCGCAGCTTCTCCGGGCAGGTGTCCCACACTTCTATAAGGACTTCTGCAAGGCTGCCTTCCCCCCTAAATGCCGTGAGGAGGGATCAAGCTGAGCGTCCTGCTTGCAGGGGATCCCCCTTGGCCAGAGATCCGTCTTGCAGCCCCTTCCACACCCGGGCACGTGGATCCCCTGCATTCCCAGGCCCAGCCTGGGCTCTGGCAGTGGAACCACGCACTGGGCTTGTGCATTGGCCTCCCCGACCCCTCCAGGAGCTTCCAAAACAAAGGCCAAGATCTCTGTGGTCCCAGGACTGGTGCTGGACAGCAGTGAGGTGTTTATTTGTGGGGATTTGGGGAGAACTGTTCTTGCAGATACCCAAATCCTTGGGATGGGGTTTTGCTGCTGTTGAGTTTTGTTTTCCCCAGGGGCAGCCACAGGGTGCTGTGCTCTGTGAAACCGTTCATATTTTGGCTGGGGATGAGGGCTGGGTGTGATTCTGTTGATGCTGTGCTGGTTTCTGCAGTCCTGGAGGCACCTCCACTCATCCCCGAGGCTGTCCAGCATAGCACCTGCTGATCTGTTACCTGCTTTTGTCTGTTTTGGCACAGGAAAAGCAGCAGAATTGCTTTCTCCAACTGCCAGTTGGCTCCTGAAATCCAGCACAGCCCAAATGAGGGGATTATTCCCTTTTCACGGGGGGAAACAAAGCTGCTGAACGATTCCAGCTTCCCCAGTCCACCAAGCCATGGCTCTGGCATTGACTGTCACCGGTTCCGTGGCTGGAATTCCTGCAAGTTTCACCCTGGTTGGGATCCAGCAGCTGGAATGGGATAGGGTGGGGGATCAGCACACGCTGCTCTCCTCCTCTCTCCTTGGTAATGGAATTTTTGGCAGGAGGTTTCACCCTGACCTTGCCATCCTGGTTGGATTCCATTGTGAGCAGTGGCACTTTGTCTTCCTGAAATTCTCACTGTCCTTTCAAGCCCTGAAATTCTCCTTTCTCACCCCAAAATGAAGGACGGTGAGGGTTATTGTGAGGTGGCTGCATCTCAGCAGTGGCTGAAAGGCCAGGGATTCGTCAGGAGAGAGGTTGTTACATAATGTGAGGTTATTTGACTTTGTTTTGGGAAGGAAAATTGCAGGGGAGTTTTATTATTAACTAGCAGTGAAATATCTCCCAGGTGTGGTTTGGGCACTGTCATAATTTTTATACAGGATGGGTGATTTCAGTATTTGGTCTTTTATCTATTTAGCAACTTAAATATATACATATAACCTGAAAAAAACCTAAGGCAATTTAGGGATATAAACGTTTGGCCTTCTAATTATTTATAAAATTAAATACATATATCAATATATATTTATATGATCTGAAAAGAACCTGAGACAGCCCATGGAGCTGAAGGAAAATGTTTAGTATAAACCAGTAATGATGAACAGCATTTCAAAATGTGGAATGAATGCCCCAGCAAATGAAAAGAAAACCCCTTTCTCTCAGCTTTCTTTCCAAAATATTTCCATCTGTGCTGATTCTTGTTCATGTTTCTCACACAAGTGATCTTGGTGTCTTCACAGCAGCAGGAATTGCAGTGCTGGCACATATTTTATGGCACAAAGCTGTGTTGTGGCACCACACACCCACTTTATTCAAAAAGGTGCTGCTAACAGCCCCCAGAACATGCCCTGAAGTTGGATTTTCAGCTGAACCTTGAAATTCTGAGTAAGCTGTGAAACGTGTGGACTTCTGAGTCTAAGTAAAGGAGGGTTTTTTTTTTGCAATAAAGCTGTGAGGTTTGGGTTGGTTTTTTTTTCTTCAAACAATTATTTCTTGTCTCAAAACCAAACTGCAAAAGCATTCAGCTGTCACGATTTGACTTCAGGGTTCTGTTTTCCTCCAGTAGATGTTGCCACCAGCAAGGGCAGTGGAGGGAGCTGTGTTTAGTGCAGCCTTTTAATGAGCTCCCCGAGGTGGTAGGAAGAACACAGGACAAAGAACTCCCCTTCTGTTCAGTGCCAGGTTGGCTTCCACATGATGCTTCTTTGTGGTAAACTCTTTTAATTATAAAACTGAAGCATTTAGGATGTTTAGATATTGCAGTCCTGGAGTGGGAGCCTCTGAAGGTTTCAGGAGAGCTTGCTTTTAAATAATCATTAATGCGCTTTGATGTCTGAGGTAATTCTATACAATTCCTTTAAAGCTGGGCAGTGTCTGGGCACCGGCTCAGCTCCTCAAGTGATGTGCTTACTTAAGTTTCACATTCTGGAGGTTCTCAGGGATGTGAAATGTTACTGCTGCTGTTAATTTGTCTCTGTTTGTGCAGGTGGCCGTCCCTGCTGAAGTACTACAGCCACAGTGACAGCGTCAGCTGGCTGGAGGAGTACAAGGCACGGCACAACGCGGGGCTGGAAGCCCAGAGGATTGTGGCTTCCTTCTCCAAAAGGTTCTTCTCAGAACATGTAAGTCACCCTCTAGATATGTGTGTGTGCACCAACCTGGCACTTGTTTAATGTAATCATTCATGGAATCATTAATTGAATCATTAAGGTTGGAAAAGACCTCCAAGATCGAGTCCAGCCACTGAACAGTGTCCCTAAGCACCACATCTTCACATTTTCTGAACCCTTCCAAGGACAGTGATTGCACCATTCCCCTAAGCAGCTTGTTCCAATGCTTGACAACCCTTTCAATTAGTCAGTTTTTCCTAATACCCAACCTAAAGTTCCCCTGGCACAGCTTGAGGCTATTTCCTCAACACTGGCCGAGCATTCACATCAGCAGGGGATATTATTCTTTAAAAATTCCTAAACCATTCAAAAGTTGTTTATTTCTCAGGGGGTTTCGCCTTTTTAAAAATGTGTTTATTTAGTCTTTGTTATTATTCATAGTAGGAAAAGGTTTTTCTTCCCCCAGAGGGTGCTGGGCACTGCCCAGGCTCCCCAGGGAATGGGCACGGCCCCAAGGCTGCCAGAGCTCCAGGAGCGTTTGGACAGCGCTGCCAGGGATGCCCAGGCTGGGGTTGTTGGGGTGTCTGGGCAGGGCCAGGAGCTGGGCTGGATGATCGCTGTGGTAGCTCAGGATATTCCGTGATTCCACAATAATTCAAAGATTCACCTTCCTTGGTTGTGATCAATACTTTCCATTAGTTTCTCTTGCACTGCTCTCCACATGAACCGTGCAGTCAGAGCTTTTGTATTTCCAGACTTTGTGTGAAAATGCTGCCCAGGAGGGGGGGAAGAGAGTTCCAAATCCAGAGGTGTGTAGAGTGCAGCATGCTCTGGGATTGCATTGAGCCCTAAAAGCTCTTTGCTTTCTGCTGGGAGCTCAGCCCTGGCTCTGGGAATTCTGAAGGCCGCAGAGTTTGTTGACACAAAGCACAGCTGCTGAGCTTCTCTGCAGCCCTTGTGCAAGGACGGGATCTGAGAGCTGCCACAAGCCCTTTGAATTCAGGAGCAAGGCACAACAGGGCCACTCAGTTGCAAAGTGTGTTTCTGAAGTTCTCCAGCCGGCCATGACCCCAAGATAGTTTTGTGTTCAGTGGGGAAAAGGTGAAAATGTGGTGTCTCACACTGACTTACACATGAAACAGGAGTTACTTGGCTGTTTGCTTAGTAGGTGCCTGTAGATTTTGGCAAGCTGAACAACTGGGTCAGCCTGGAATTCTGTGGAAAAAGCATAAATGCTGCCTGTAACTTTGGCTGAATTCAAAATTTCACACCAGAGCCACTAGACAGCCCCCCTTTTATGGCTCCTGTGCCAAAATGGTGTGCAAAAGGAAGGCAGTGGGGCCAGGTGGGTGTTTGGTGTCTCCTGGCTGTTCTGTTTTGCAGCAGGCAGGCATTTGTCCGTGGAGAATTGGCAGAGCATTCACTGGGAGAAGAAGCTCCTGGATTCCTCCTGTTTTAATCACATATGCAATGACTTTGGAGAGACCATTAAGCAGTGCCCAAAGGCCTCATAATGAGAACCATCTCCTGTGGGGCCAGAAACTGCAGCTTGATTCCCTGCTCAGAGCTGGGAGAAAGAGCCTTTCAACCCATATATGAGCCCATATCCTATAGCGAAGAGCTTGAAAGGCAGGGCTTTTTTTACAGTTCAGCCAAAGTTTAAAAAGTAATTCTGAGTTCTGGAAGAAAATAGCTGTTCTGAATATGGATGCAGAAGTGGTTGTTGCAAAAAATAAAGGCTCCTGCCTCTTCATTCCTTCACCCAGGATTAATCTCCTGCACAGGGCGGGGGTATGGAGAGGTTCAGTCAACCACAAGCAGAAGTTGATTCCACCTTAAAATCACTTCCAGCTCGTGCCCACCCTGCATGAGATGTGATTGTGCTGGTCCTTAACTCAGCATCAGAGCCCTAAATGCTGTAGAATTTGGCTGAAATTGCTGTAGGATGTTCCTGGGGCTCTCAGTGGAATAATGAATCCATGAGGACAGAACTGTGAGTTTGTGGCGGGCAGGACATTTTTAAGATCTTTCATAAATTAAAAAAGAAAAAAATTTGGTTTTGAGTCTTTTAGTGACATTCTGGGAGAATCTGTGGTGCTGTGCATAACTCCCTGTCTGCTTTGGCAGGTCCCCTGTGACGGATTCAGTGACATTGAGACTCTGGGCTGCCCGAGCCATTTCTTTGAGGATGAGCTGATGTGCATCCTTAACATGGAAGGAAGGTAAGAGAGGGGTGAGAACTGGCAGGGATTTCCCTCTTTCACCAGCTCCTGGAGAAAAACACTGTGCTTAATGCCTGACCTCAGCTTCTGCCCTTGGTCACTCATTAAACAACACCCCCAGGCTTGCCAAGGCCTGATTTCAGGACAAATTGAGTGTTTCCAGAAAAAAACATGGAAACCTTGTCCCACAAGAAGAAAATCCTCTGGCTTTGTGTTGCTTTTTGTTGTTTATTTCCTTGCCAGCTCATGGCATTTCTTGGGACATGTCCCATGTACCCTCATCTCTGCCTCAGCAGTTCCCTCTTGTTCCTTTCTGCTTTAAGCCTGGATTAGTTTGCTGAACTAATTTGCAGAGTGAGGCCAGAGCACCAGAGGGAAGCAGGAATCCTTCAGGATCGCCACCATGAAATTCCAGCTTTTTCTTTCCTTTCAGGGCTGGAGTAGGTTGGTACAGTTTTTGTCCCCAAATAGGAAGAGAGTTGAACTCGGCCACTGCAGAATTTGCAGGTCTGTAAATTACTCAGACAGCTGGTGAATAAAACTCCTGGTTTGCATCTGCCTGGGTAATCTCATCACCTTGATTAACACTGTGCAAGATTAGTAAATCACTGCTTTATTTGAAGGTTTTTCTGCTGGTGCCACCTAACCATGCTGGGTTTGGTGTGGTACTGGGCTGTGATAGATTGCTCTTAATGGGGTCTAATAGCCTTGATTAGAGGGACTGGTAATAGAGCTTGAAAAAACCCAACTGGAATGGCAATCATCTCATTTTTGCCTTTTCCCATCCGTTTTATTGCCTTCTCTATTTGAGCTGGGCCTGAGCATCTCTCATTTGACAACTGGTTCAAAAGCTTTTGAGGCTTTGCACTGGCCAAATGCCTCCCCATAAAGCAGAATTGATGCTAATTACACCCTGATTAAGCTGTAGTCATTGCCATTCAGGAGCATTAGGCTAAATGATTTCCCTGGAAGATATCCCAGTAAAGCAGTTGTCCCTATTGAGGATCCCAGTTTATTGGAAGAAGATAAAGTGTTGTGAGGTTTGATTGCCCTGCTGTCCAGGAGGATGGAGAGGCCTTAGAAAGTGACAGGGCTTTCCTATAAAAAGTTGTGGAATTGTGTCATTTACAGACCAACTGTTGATCTCTTCCTGCTTTTTCTGAGCTACAGAGTTGGTTTTCCTCTGGGGAATTGTGTTTTTCGTCTGAATGCTGTTGGACTCACATTCATGTCCCTCATCCATCTATTTTTAATGCTGAGAGGATGCGTTAGGGTTGACTCTGGAGAGATGCAGTCAGACAGAGGGTAATGTTTTATGAATAAAGTACAGGATTTTAATCAGATATTCCTGAGCTCCTTTAATTAGGATCTGCGTTGTTTCCCATGATAATGCGTCTTCTCAAACTTACATCTTGGTGATAGGATGAGAATTGGAGATGATAGGAGCAAGGTTTTGCAAGCTGTGTGGCTTTTTATGATAAATTCCTCTCAGCATTCCCTGTTGGGTTGACTTTCAGTGACAGTGCTTGTGGAGCAAACCAATAATTGAAACCATAAACTTGTGTTCGCTGGAAAAACCAACTGTTCACCTGTTGAGGGCAATGCTTCTTCTTGTGTCTAACTGTGCAGGAAAGGTCTCACCTGGAAGTACTATGCAAAGAAAATTCTCTATTTCCTGCGGCAGCAGAATATATTGAAGAACCTGAAGGAATATCTGCAGCGCCCCACGGAGCGGCAGTCGTTCCTGGAGGGTAAGTCCTTGGCAGAAAGCCCAGCTAGAACACCTAATGACAGCTCTCCATCATGGTTTGACTTGCAAGGAGCCTGCCCTGCTTAGATTCCAGCAAGCCCTTGGCTCATGGCTCAGAATTCAGGCTGGATTTTGGGAGTGCCTGGAATCCTTCCCATCCCGTGGCAGCGTTGGTTAAAATGTCAGGATGGCATTAGGTGCTGTCCTTGCTGTGTGTGTGAAGGATCACCCATGGACAGCTGAGCTGGGAGGCAGGAAATGGTGAAACACTGGAATCTTGAGCAGGGTGCTGAGAAAAATGAGCTGTAGCTCGACATCCTTCCTAATTACTGACACTGCAGCTGTGGCCCCTGGGCTGCGTTCAGCCGAGCTGGTTCCCAGTCAGCTCCCTGCTTTCCCCTTTCCCAGGAGCTCCTCAGATCAGAGCAGGGAGCAAGCAGAGGGAATTGCTGAGCACTGTGAGTGTCTCAGGAGCTGAGTGCTGGACTTTGATGGGAAACAGATCCAAGTCCAGTCACGTGGTGGGAGGGCACTTACACCTGCTGAGAAGGAAGAAAAAGCTCTTTCTTCTGCTTCTTCTGCTCTTTGTGTCCTCAGTCTGGTGGATTATTCTCCTTCTCAATCTTCTGAACAGCTCTGAAGCTGCAGGTGGCTGTGGAAGAGTCCCTTCCTCTTGCTACACACTCCAAGATGTCCCAGGAAAGAGTAACACCAAAGCAATAGACTTTGAAGAATGGGCTGTTAGGGCAAGAAGGGACAGCAAGAAGTGGCCTTTTCTAGAAAAAACCAAATTAATTATGAGGCTTAGTCATGTGTGTCACAAATACGTGTAATTTGTCCGCCGTGGAGGTGCCTTTGGAGCACCAGCTGGTAGTTTTTTGGGAATTTTCACCTGGTCAGAGCACAGGGAACACTTCGGGAGGACAGAAAGGAGCCACGGCTCGGGGCCCTGCTGAATTCCTTGATTTACAGGCCTGTCATGGACATGCTGACAAAGCCCTGTAGGAGGCTGGAAGAGGTATGATCCGTGCAAAATCCTTACAGCTGATCCCAAAGATGGAACGCTAGGGAGGCTTTGGAAAGAGCAGTGGTGCCAAGGAGAAGGTTCTGTGAAAAGGAAGTTTTTTCCTGCAGAGGCTTGGGTAGGAGGAACATGAAAGTTTGTTCTGTTCTGGTTTGTGTTGGGAAGATGGAGAGCAGGTGTGGAGGAGAAAGATGGATGTAGCAGACGAGGAAATGATGAACAAGGATGATACATGAGGACATGACAGGGAGAAATCAAAACTGAGGCAGTTTGAGTGAAGCTGGGATTGTGTCAGGCTCTGAATGAAAAGCTCTGTAGGTTGGGAAGGTGCCAGGGGCTGCGGTGTGAGCACAGAGCTGGTCAAGCCTGGTCCAGCAGCATTCCTGCTCAAGGTACAGCTCCCTTTCAGCGTGGGGGAGAGGGGAATACTGAGTTCAGCTGGTGATTTATCGTGTCAGCTTATTCTGTGCCTTTTGTGTGATAAATCCAGTAGATGACTGCAGGTTTCAAACACAGAGCACTGCCGTTCCGCTGCAACCGCTCGCTGCATGCCTGGAATGTGGAGCAGGCAAAAAACCAAGCAAAGGAAAAACTCAAGTCCTGTTTCTTATGTAGTTTGTTTTTTCCAGGTGCTGTTTTGATTGATCAGTACTGCAACCCCCTGTCAGACATCTGCCTGAAGAGTGTCCAGGCTCAGGTGGACGATATCACAGACAAAGTGCGCAAAGTGCTGCGGACCAAGAACCCCAGGCACCCCAGCTTGGCTTCCAAGGCAGGTACTGTACAGAAATGTGCTTTCCTGCAGGGCTCTCCTGCACCTCTGCACGGCTGAAACAGCTCTGGAATTGTGGCAGCTTAAAGAGCTGTTGTTTTTATCCCCTAGCAAACAAAATTCTGACATTTACTTAAGCCATCATTCAAGAAACAGCTGTTCAATAGCCCAGGGTTCAGTCCATCTGATGCTAAGCAAAAAGAATTGGGAGGGGAATTGGGTTTTTTTTTCCTATTTGTCCCTGAAATCTTAATAGTCCTGTTATTTGTAGTAGAGCTGTGGGACTGGGAAACAATCTCTTTCCTGCCAGTCTCAGAAAATCATGAATAGGAAGGTGCATGTTTATCATCTCCAAAGGTCAGGCAGCATCTTGCTCCTTGGTTTTATAAACTGCGTCATTTCTGGCTTTCGAGGAAGGACTGAGCCTGTCCATGTGAAAATTGCATTGCATAAGGGTTGAGTGCTCTTGTTTTCTCAGTCTTTATTTCACTGCATGTGTGTTTCCAGGAGAGGTTCTCATTCCAGAAGTGGAACTTCAGAGGCAGGTGCTTGATGCCATGAACTGTGTCCTGTATGAGCAGCTCAAATACAAAGGAAATGAGCTGGATTACTACAACTCCCTGAATTCCTACATTCACCAGGTGTGTGTGTGTGTGTTAGGCAAAAGCTGGGAGGCTGCAAGGCTTTATTTGTAGCCAGACAAATAATTCTCTGTGAAGAGCAACTCTTAAATAAATACGTCATTCTTCAGTGCATAATCTGTCGAGTTCTATTTTCTTTTGTGAAATCCACCCTTGAAATTGATGTTTTTCTTAAATCCCACCTGTGTTTTTGTCACATTTTTCTCCCGCAGGTTCTGATCCGCAGGACAGGAATTCCCATCAGTTTGTCTGTGCTTTATTTAACAATTGCCAGGCAACTGGGAGTCAGACTGGAGCCTGTCAACTTTCCCAGCCATTTCCTACTGCGGTGGTGTCAAGGGAAAGAAGGGTGAGTGACCTGCTGAGCTCTGAAATTGTGCCCACAGTGACAAAAACCAGAACACATTTACAGCTCCAGACCTGTGTGAGGGTGTTGAATTATTTTCCATCTGCCTCTACAGAGGGAAAAATCAGACCTCTAGAAGAGTTTTCCTAGAGCTCAGCTCTGCTGCTGCTGAATGGTAACCGATTTCCTGCTCTAGACCTCTGTGAGAATGTTTAATTGTTTTCCATCTGAAATTAAACAGAGGGAAAGATCAGATCTTCAGGAAGGATTTCCTGAGCTCAGCTCTGCTGCTGCTGAATAAGAACAGATTTCCTGAAGTAACAGTACCCATGAGGTGATGTGAGAATTATGGGAAAGAGAGAAGGTACCAGGTAATCTCTGTTTAGGAGGGAGCTGAGGAGTGAAGGACCCAGGGAAGAACAGGAACAGCAAATCCTGCTCTACCACGAGACCCTTGATCACAGTTTGGCCTCTTTGTTGCCTCTTCAGAAGCACAGATATTTTTGACTACACCTACATCGATGCCTTTGGGAAGGGGAAGCAGCTGACAGTGAAGGAGTGCGAGTACCTGATCGGGCACCACGTGACAGAGGAGTTCTATGGAGTGGTGACTTCCAAGGAGGTCTTGCAGCGGATGGTGGGGAATCTCCTGAACCTTGGGAAACGGTGAGTTGAGGGTCATCTGGGGGGAAAAAGGACCCAGGGTACAATGTCTCCATATCCAATATTGCTGCTTGCAAAAGGTGTCACTCAACCCAGGAGATCCTGAAAATTCCATGTGTCACAAGGCATTGGCTGGGTGCTTTTAATCATCTGAGTGGAAACAACAATATTTGGTAAAACTGGTTCTCTCAAGAAAATAGAAAAGGTGTTTCATTTTCTCTGTGAAAAGCTGACAGGGACCATCCACCATCGCTTAAAAGCAGAGCCTTTTGTTACCTTCTGGTAAGCACAACCCCCATGTTCCAGTGAGCATTTTCAGAGATACTCTTGGTGTGTAGAACATTATGTTTTGTTTTCAAATGCTCCTGATAATCCCTTTCCCAAGCAGCCGTAGACAGACTGACAGGAGTGAAAGGATTGCTCTAGGTGTCAGGGGACCAAAAGGAAATGGCTTGGGGAGTGAATTCTCTGTGTGGGATTATCTGACCAAGGAGAACAGCAGTGGGGTGGGAGGGCAGAGTTCAGGGATCAGTTGTGGATCGCTTTTCCTTGTCGCAGGCTGGAGTGGTGAGTGACAATCCATGCTGGAATCACTGTTGTGAGCATGCTGTACCTGCAGCATCATTCTGGGGACTCCCCCTGTCCATGGGGGTCGCAGAGCCTCACAGCTGAGTTTCCTTTCTGCTGGCAGAGAGAGCACTGACCAGTCCTACCAGCTCCTGAGAGACTCCTTGGACCTGTACCTGGCCATGTATCCAGACAATGTGCAGCACCTCATGCTCCAGGCCAGGTTATACTTCCACCTGGGAATCTGGCCAGAAAAGGTACCTGGGCACTCAGGGGAATGTTTTTGGGTAGGCTGAGCACTATTAACACTGGGTTATTGATTTTGCGCTGTGTCAGCCTGCATTCCAGTCTGCCACGAGTTGTTTCTGTAATAAATGCAGTTGGAGGAGTTCTCACATTGCAGGGAGTCAGTTTGAAGCAGGAAGGGTGGATGATTCTTGCCTGCTTGTCCTAGGGGAGACTTGGGGGCAGCCTTGAGTCATAATTTATGATTTACAGCTTGTCTTGCCACCAAGCCCGTGGACTGTGAGTTATAAGAGCATCCTGTTTGCTCTGTGCCTAAATTGTGGTGAAGCTCTTGCTGGGCTCCTGGAAAAGGAGCAATTCCCTTATCAGAAAACTGCAGGAAGTTATCTTTTACAAATAAAACCAAAGCTGTTCTCCCAACCTTGGCCACGCAATCTGTGGCTCCTGTGAAAAAGCAGCTTGATATTCCTGACCTTGGAATTCCTTTTCCTTCAGGGTGACAACTCCAGTCCTGTTATCTTGGGAGTGTGGGAAAGAAGGTGCTGAGATTTCCAGGTTGTCTGGGTCATCCAGGGCTTTCTCTGAATCAGGGGCACAGCCTGTAACTCAGAAAAATCTTAATTTCTTTAGTGTGTCACGGCAGCAAGGAGATGTCCCTGCTCAGAATTCCCTGTGCCAGTTCCACCTGTGAGGTTTGGGAAGGGGACAGGAATATTGGCTGGACAGCTGAGCAGAAAGCAGAGCTCTTCCCACCAAATCAACCGGAACAGGACTGCTGGAGAAGCTGCCTCCTTCCCTTTGAAGATCAAGCCGTGCTAAGCTTGGCCTTCCTTTCTTGTGGCAGCAAATTTTAGGGTCACCACAGAAATACCAGCACCAAGAAAATTGTGTGTGGGAGGGACTCACTGAAATGGCTGCTGGACATAAACAGGGAACTGGAAGATCTTCCTGCCCCTTTCTGGCACTCAGGGATGTGTTTGGAGAGCACCAGACGTGGATTTACTGCCCCTCAGAACACATAACCCAACCCCAGGGCTGAATGCTACTGAGTTCTCTGCACCAGCTGCAATGGAAATGAGCAAATTTGGGTTTTTCGGGATTGCATCCAGTCATTCCAGGCTGTCAGGCAGGATTGCAGCTAACCAGAGAGAATGCTGTGTCTGACAGGACAGAATGTACCAGCTTTGACAGGCTCTGCCAGATTTATGGACAGGAGTAGAAAATCTTAAAAGACCTGCAGAGCTGCACGTAATGTTGCCCTAAATGTTTGTAAATAACAGTAAATGAAATTCCCAAGAATCTCTGGCAGCTGTGGTTACTTCCTTCCCCTTCCTTTAGGATTTTTCAGGATTTTCACATCATTCTTAATAGAATTGAAGTGGCCAAGGTGCCTGAACTGTGTTTCTTCTCATAAATTACTCACCTGTCCCTTATTTAAATTGATTTTCCTCAGTTTTTGGCTGCTGTTCATGCTGAACAGCCTGAGATTTCTATTCCTCTTCTGCTGCTACTCTGAACTTAATGATCAAACCTGTGATCAAGGAGACAATCCTTTTGCCAGGTGCCAAACTGTGGCAGATTTTGGGACTTGAGGTATTTGTTGTTGAGGCAAATGTGTGTCTTTTCCCAACATGTTTACAGGACAGATTGGGTTTTTTTTTCCTTGCTTTTACCAAAAAATTAAAGTTTGCATTTCCTACCTCTAACAAACTCTGCAGCAGATGCTCTGATGCTGTGCCAGAGGGTGTTGGGAGGCTGGAATTCTGGATCTGCAGGGCTTGCTGCTTTGTGTTCTTCAGTCATCCTAAGACAAGCAGCTTTTCTGTCTTGTTCACCATTCCCTGGGAAAGCATCATGGAGGTTACTTTCCTCCTGTGCTGCCCTATTTTTGCACCTCACAGAAATGCTGAGAAACTCTTTTAAGTTAAAATATTACTTCTCAAGAGCAGCAGAAGTCACCTGGAATCACTTCCCAGCAGCATTTTGGGACATGGAAACTGCATTCTCATAGCCAGAAACCTTGAGAGATGGTCTGTGGTCACCAAATGGGACATGATGAACTCACAGGGCTTTGTTTTAAGGAGCTGCTGTGCTCTCCGGTGCCTTTCCTTGGAAGCTGGGAGCTTTACAAAGAGAAAAGTAGAAATGGGCTGTGAGGAAGAGCTCCTTGGGAGAGTATGGGGATCAGGAAGCAGCTGTGTGTAGGGGGATCTCAGGCCTGGGCGCTTACACCCAGCAATGTATCTGGATGTATCTATAGGTGATGTGCTGCTGCAGGGCTGTGTCCTGAACCTGTTTTTGCTGTGGTTTGGAAGGTCCTGGACATCCTGCAGCACATCCAGGCCCTGGACCCATCCCAGCACGGGGCTGTGGGGTACCTGGTGCAGCACACCCTGGAGCACATCGAGCGGCGCAAGGAGGAGCTGGGCCCCGAGGTCAAGCACCGCTCGGATGAGAAGCACAAGGAGGTTTGCTTCTCCATTGGGCTCATCATGAAACACAAGAGGTGAGCTTGGGGCCTTCCCCGCAGTCAGCTCTGTACCAGCAGAGCAGAAGGGTTTGTGCTGACAGCAGTGAGACGTGCTTTGGTGCCAAGGAGGAGTGGGAAATGCCAGGCATGTGCGTCCGTGCTGTGCAGGAAAATGGGAGCAGCTCTGTGAGTGCCTGGAGAGAGCAAATGTTTGCACTGCAGAGAGCTTGGCTTGTCTGAGTCACCCTGTGTCACACAGGTAACATCCCCACAGCACAGAGCTCTCCAGGAAACAGCAGCAGTCACTTAATGAGGCACTGCAACAGAGTCAGCTTCAAAATCGATTCTGATATTCCCAGGACAGTTTGTGGATGTTTCCCTGTGCTCTCATTCCCTGCTCCTGCACTGCACAGAGGCTTTGTGCTCCTGCCTGCACTGCTCTGCCAGAGAGCCAGGCCAGACATCCAGAGCATCTTTTAGGGGCATCAGCAGTGACAGCTGTAACACGTCCCAGTTAATCCCTTGAGTACTCTGTGATAGCAGTGGCTTGGTGTCCCCGTCTGTGTGGTGAGCACTGGAGTAACTGCACAGCCCAGCAGGGTGGGTGAGCCCTCCTTATTTCTTGCTTCCTCCTCTGTCTGCTGACTTCCAGGCTCTTTCCCATTCTCTTTTCTTGCTCACATCTGGTTTTCCTTTGTCTTCAGCTGTTTATTCCTGTCTGTTTATCCAGTCATTCATAGCCATTTCCCTCCACCTCAAAATATAACCTCAAAGTCTTTCTGAATTGTTTTTTTTTCCCTCTTGTTCCTCTCCTCCTTATGCCAGCTCTCAGGAGGTTCCTGTCCTGTTTGTGCTCTATTAATCTTGAGGAGAAAGAGCTGGCTCTGGACTTTTCACAGCCTTTGTGTGCCATTTCTTGAATCAGGTATGGCTATAACTGTGTGATTTATGGCTGGGATCCTGCCTGCATGATGGGACACGAGTGGATCCGGAATATGAACGTGCACAGCCTCCCCCACGGCCCCCACCAGCCCTTCTACAACGTCCTGGTGGAAGATGGCTCCTGCAGATACGCTGCCCAAGGTGAGCAGGAGCACTCTCTGTCCACATCAGGACAAAGGGATGCTTAATGGATTCATTAAGTGTGATTAACAAGGGTTAGAAAGGTGGAGGTAGGAAGGAAATGATCCTGAGTCGTGGCCTGCTCTGTTTGCTCTGCAAGGAATCAGCACTGCTGGGAATGGACATGAAGGACCCACTCTGGTGTGATCTCCTCTTACCCAGAAGTGTTTTGGACACTCTCATGGTGTGAACCTTGACTGCTGCTTTGAAAGAAATAATTCAGGCTGAAGGTCTGTCAGCAGCTCCTGACAGCTGTGCTTGGACAGGACCTGGAAATGGGGTTTCGTGAAGGGAGCACCGAGGAGCTGCTGGTCAGGACATGGTTCTGGCCACTGTCACATCCCAGGGAACACAGATAACGTGGCTTTTAGTGCCACTTTTAGCCAGAACAAAAATTAATGTCTCTTCACAAGTGCAGAGAGCTTTAGAAGTGTCTGTGTCACGTGTGCTTTATGCAACAAACCATAACGGGAAACTCTTGTCTGATGGTTAGAGTGTGTGGTTGGGAGACAGGAAGAGGTGTTGAACTGAAGTTCTAAAGAAAATTACAGAACAAAAGCACGCCTGTGACTCTGTACATTGTAAAAATGTTCATTTTTCTCACGTTTGTGTTCCCCCTGTGACACGGAGGTCTCATCCAGGCAGGCCAGCTCCACAGCCCAAGTGTGTTTGGCTCAGGGGAGATGTGGAAGCTGCTGGAGGGAAAATGCTGACCAAAATGCCCTTCCCCTGGGTGCTCCCTCAGGTTCTGGTCCCCTGGGTGTGACAAGGGGTGTGACAAGAGGTGGTTTTACAGGCAGGGACACTTCTCCCTCGGTAGATTTAAAGTGCAGGTGTTTCCCACTGTCCTGAGAGTGGCTTTTTTATATTCAGCAGCCCAAAAAGATGAAGTGGCAAAGCCTGATGGCTCAGATCAGGCAGGGCTTGGCCTCTCAGAGAGTCTTAAAAACCAGAAATTCTCGTGTGCTATGGGTTGATATTGAAATACTCATCTTGGTAATTACCTAATCAGGTAATTGTCCCCAGAGCTGCTGGGGCTGAGTCATCACTTATCTTTTATCTAATGATGTGTAAACAAACAGAAGCCTGGCTGGTCCCACGGTGCCTTTCAGGGTAGGCTGACACTGTTATCTCTGTGTAGGAGACACTCTTATCGCTGGATCTCTGGGGCATCCAAGAGTCCTGATACTGCTGGGGGAAAGTGAAGAGTTTGTTCTTGCTGCCTATTGATATCCCCTCTAAAACACATCCTCAGGTCATTTGGGAAGGATTATTTCATATCCTCCTGACCTGACTTTGGGGAGGGAGGGAGTGAGAGTTTTTTGCTGAGAGAATCCTAAACAAATCTTCATGTGGAGTTTAATTTAACCAGCTCAGAAATAACACCAAGCTTATTATAGCTAAATGTACCTCGGTTTGAGGCCTTCCTGTAAATCTGTGGGTTGAGTGTAGCTGGTTCCAGAACTCCTGTGTCATGCAGGGAGTTTGGTACCTGTCCACTCTTGTCTCTGTTTTGTTTGCTTTGTGACAGCACAGGAGAGAGGTCTCTGGCTCCAAACTGCTCGTCAGCACCCTTGGGAGGCTCCCACCTTGTGCTGAACTCGCCTGTGTCAGCCTCTCCCCCCTGCCATCCCTGCAGCTCCATCCCATCCCTGCAGCTCCATCCCATCCCTGCAGCTCCATCCCATCCCTGCAGCTCCATCCCATCCCAGCAGCTCCATCCCATCCCAGCAGCTCCATCCCTGCAGCTCCATCCCTGCAGTTCCCTGAGCACAGCTCCCAGCTCAGCCATGCTGCTGCAGAGCACTCAGCAGTGCAAATTGTTTTCCGCAGTGGTGCAGTATCCAAAAAGGTCCTTTGCAAGCCTCCAGGACTGCAGCAGGCTGCTGAGGGATGGAAAGCTCTGGTGCTGCTGGCTGCACACCCTGACGTGCAGCAGCTTCAAAGAGCCTGCATGGATTAACAGGAATCCTCTGCTCCCTGTAATGAACTGGATTTCAGAGACAGATTGTTCCTGAATGACATTCTCTGCATCCCAACTTGTTCCTGCCCTGCCCAAAGTCAGCCTTTGATGCTGATGCAGCTTTTTTTTTTTCCTAGCTTATACTACCTGTTTTATCTGGCACTGCTGGAAAAAAAATGACATCATTTGGGGAGTGCTGCAGGGCTCCTGCCTGTGGGATTGACTCCCAGTCCCTGCTCTGTGCCGACACTGCGGAGCAGAGCAGCCCTTGGCCAGGGTCACCTTTGGGGTTCAGTGTTTGGGGGTCACCTTTGGGGTTTAGTGGAGTTTAACCCTTGTGCCTAATCAGGTTATCTTGTAGGACAAAGGGGGAAAGAAGCTGCTGTGGGAAGGAATCAACGTGTCCTTCCTAGGGACTTGCACTTGACTTGGGGAAGTTTGGACTTGGGGAAGTTTATTTTGCTGGAGGCAGGGCTGAAGACCAGGCTGGGCCTTGGCATGGTGGTGAAAGCACAGGCTGAGGGAGGAAGCTCTTGGCTCCTCTGCCAGGACAGCCTTGTGCAGGTGGGCTCACCTTGGGGCATTTGAGGGGAATCTCTCCTAAAACTGGTCCCCCAAGGGCCTCGTGAGGGATCAGAGGAGCAGAGCTCAGTGCAGCAGCTTCTCCCTGTGCTCCCAACCGAGTCCTGGGAGTAGCAGAGTGGGAGCAGCATCCTGCTCCTCCAGCCTAAAGCCAGGCAATCTCAGGCATAAAACACTTCCCACATCCCTGGTAAGTGGGGTCATCAGGAGGTGAGGCTCTATGTGAGCACTCACACTGACTTGCTCTGCACATTTTCCTGGATTTGGGTTTTTTTCTTTAAAGCACCAGGAACTGGTGTTTCTAGAGACAGAAACAAGGCCTGGGAGAGGCCCAGGATTGGCTGCCTTGCAGCAGCTGTTCCTGTGGTGGTAACTGATTCCTTCCTTCCCTCACAGAGAACCTGGAGCACAACTCTGAGCCTCGGGAGATCCCTCACCCCGACATCGGCCGCTATTTCTCCGAGTTCACCGGCCTTCACTACCTGGCAAATACCGAGCTGGAAATTCGGTACCCAGAGGATTTGGAGCTCACTCGAGCCACGGTGCAGAAAATTTACAGTTCAGGCAAGGAGTGAGTGCCAAAGGCAGCCTGGGGACAGAAGCAGCTGGAGTGTAGCTTTACCCTCTTTGCAGAACTTGCGTGGGAAGCAAGTTTGGTGACAATCCTTTGGCTTAATGCATTGAAAACTGCATTGAACTTGGAAAGTGGTGCTACAGCATCTTCCCGTTGTCTGCCTGCCCAGCCTGGCCCAAAGGCACAGGGACACTTTGGTACTTGAGGCCCAGCAGGAGGTTCTTGCAGGGACAGCCATGCCAGGAGTGTTGTCCTTCGGAAGGATCCGCACGTTCTGCTTGTTCTGTGGTGGCCTTAGAAGGTCAGCACAGCGAGATCCTGGTGTGGAATATGGAGGACCCCCCTCTGACAGGAAGTTGCTTGTCCTTGCAGTATTGTGGGATTCTTGTTTGGCTGTGTCTGTCTGGTTTGGTTTGAGTGTCTATCCCATGCAGGCGATAGTTTTTGAAGTCTCTCGCGTTTCACTGTTGTCTTCTCCGGTCTGAATTTCTGGGTCAGGTATTGCTTCACCTCTGTAGTCTGATTGGTCCTACCTAGAGCTACTGTCCCAGTCCTAAATATCCTTCTGGGCCTGGCAATATCCTTATGGGCCTGGGAGAGAGTTCCAGCCACAAAACCAGCAGCAGTGAGGCTCGTGGTGACCCTGAGGGCCAGGTGGCCGCTTGGCCGATGGCAGAGACTCCGAAAGCAGAAGAGGAGCTCCTGGCCCTTTTCCACACCTGCTGAACACACCCAGCCCCTGTTCTGACCTTGCTTTCCTGTCTGTCCATCGTGTGTGTCCAGGGTGGGATCCGTGGCACAGCTGTGAGTGTTCCCAGGAGGATTTGAACCCTCAAGGGAATGTGTGGTGGGACCTCGAGGGCAGCGCTGGAATGACTCCGATGGACGCGGAGCTGCCGCTCGCTGCCATCTCCAAGTTTTTTCTCCAGTAGGTATTTATGCAATAGAGGGGAATGATGACTGGAGCCTGGCCATCCCTGGAGTCAGCCAAACCATTATGGAAGCAAGATGTTAATTCCTGCAGCTTGAGGCCTTCTTCCTTCTTGCCAAAAGAAAACGGGATTCTGAGGGAGCGCAGACTCGGCTGCCTGCGAGGAAGGAGCTTTAGCAGCTCGAAGCACATGAATTTTTAACCTTGACTTAAAGGCCCCGACAGAACCACTGCAGAAGAGGTTTTCCTCTGGGCTCAGGGGCTGTGGGGTGCAGAGTGACACGGTGTTTGTGCATATCTTTGTGGTTTCTGAAGCAATGTGTGTAGAGTAGCTGCAGCTCGTGTCTCCTGTCACTGTCCACTTGCAACACGGTAATTCTTCTCTCCGAGCTGACAATTAGGGCCCTGTAGAGGTAGGTGGATGCTCTTTAGTCTCTTATGCACTACAGGTATCTCCACATGGAATCACAGCCCTCCTCTCCAGCAATGCCTGCCCTGCATGTCACCTCCTGCAACCCTGAGCACTGGTTTGCTGTGGAAATAAATGCTGCGAGCCCAGCGCTGTGGTGGTGGTGGTCTGCAGGGGTCTGGGGGCTCCAGGAGGAGCAGCCTGTGGGGAGAGTGTGAGCAGTGCTGAGGGGCTCTGCTCCAAGCAGAGCTGTGTCTTTAAATAGAGTCACAACCCCAGCATGGTTTGGGCTGGAAGGGACCTTGAAGCTCCTCTTGTTCCATGGACAGGGACACCTCCCGCTGTCCCAGGTCTGCACTGACATGAACTTGGAGTGAGGGAGGAATTGCCATTGTGAATCAGGGTAGGGAATCCTCAGGCAAAAACCTGAAAATCCATCTCTTGTTCTTGAGGGTTGGAGTAGACCCCAGCCCTCCAACCCGTTCTGAAAGCAGATCCCAAAAGATTCCTGGCAGGGATGCAGGGTTGGGAATGGGGGTTGTGAGTCCCAAGGTAGCTGAGAACAGGCAGAGCAGAGCCTGGGTGCCCCATTCCCATTCCCAGCTGTCAGCAAGATTCCTGGGGTTTTGTGCTCCCTTCTGTTGACACCTGGGAATCGCAGAGCTCGCGGGAGCCCTGGCACGAGGAGGAGCTGCCCGAGTGCCAGGTCCAGCTGTGCCATAAAAGAGCCACAGGAGCCACAGAAAGCACCCAGGGCTCCTCTGAGAGCTGCTGCTGCTGGCCAGTGCTCACCAAGCCACCGGGAAAGCTGCTGGCTGCCCCAGGGGTCCCAGAGCAGCCACCAGGGCCCTTCCCGTCCCTCTTTTGGGGCCACTGCGTGTCCTTACCCTGAGAAGAGCCTGGCCCAGGAGGAAGTGGGGAGCTGTTGCTCACCACAGATTTCCCCACGGCTGGTGTGGCCTGGGGTGCAGAAGGGGAGCGTTCTGTGCAAAGGGGATAGGCTTGGCAGCCCAGCAGCCCTGGAACGAAATCCTCATCCCTCTGGCAGGAGTTTCTGGAGGAACTGTGCCCGCAGACAGCTCTGCCTGCTCTGGGTGCTGCCCATGTCCACAGCCCGGGCTGTGGGTGCTGGGGTCACCCAGAGCACCAACACAGCCTGGATGTGCCAAATTTGGAAAAGACTGGGCTGTTTCCATCTGTTTTCCACACAGCCTCAGGGGCCAAGTCAGATTTTGGGATTTGAGACCAACCCGAAGGGAATGGTGCGTTCCCTTTTGTTTCCCATTTGGGGAGGGCGTCCCTGCTGCCTCCAGTGCTGCTTGCCGTGGGTGGAGTCTTTGGTTTTGGTGAGCAGAAACTCCCCTGTGAGCACCTGCTGCTGTGGGAGGAGGCCTCAGCCCAGCGCCCAGGGTGGCCAGGGAAAGCTGGAAAGGCCCCAGGATCCCTCTGTGTCCGTGCTGGAGCAGCCTCTTGGAATGCACAGGGGTTCCCACAGGCTGCACATCCACGGTCCAGCACGGTGGGGAACACCTCTGTGAGGTGCTGGGGTGACATTTGGGGTTTGCCTGTGCCCCCTCCCCTCCTGGCAGCACAGGCACAGTCAGCTTCTCCCCAAGAAGACAGCAGTGGATCCCAACAGTTCCTTGTGTCCGTGAGTAATGGGCGGATCCGTGATGTCCGTGTTAAGGATGGTGCCGATGCCGTCCGTCGGGATTTGTCCTGTCCTGTCTGTGGAGCTCTCCCAGGAAGGGTTGTGTGGCTTTCTGGAGAAGGTGGAATTGCCTCCCTTCTCTCCCACCGAGTGCAGAGCCTGGCCAGGTTCCTCCTGCGCATCCCTTGGGAGCAGGGGGTGAATTCCCTGCAGTTAATGCCGTGCTCTCCCTTCCCTTTCTGTGTCACCGGCCACCTGTCCTGGGGACAGAACAGCCCCGGTGTTGTCATGTAAAAATCCGGAGGGTGAAGGAAAAAAATTCAGAATGGGGAAGAGGGGGCTGGGAAGGGGCAGGAAGTGAGGAGTGGTCACTGGATCGTAAGGAAAAGCCAGGGCTGGTTCCCAGCTTTGCCACTGGGTGTTGGCACTCAGGGATGTTCCAGGCAGTGCCATTCTCAGGTTTCCTCCGGCAGGGAGCGAGGCCCGGGAGCAGCAGCATCCCTGGGAGCTTTGTCCACCCTCGGAGGCTGAGGTCTCGATGTGCTGCTGCTCCAGGCCAGGCTCAGGAGCTGCTCGTGCCCTCCAGCAGCACAGGGGCAGGGAGGGACAGCTCCTGGATCCTCCTGGGAAGCGCTTCCAACCCCTTCGGACCTATCCCGACACACAGGGACACACTGAGAGCGCCCTGAGCCAGCCAAGGGCAGGGGGTGAGGCCTCTGGGACAAACCACGGCAGTTTGTCTCCAACCTTTGCAGGGAAACCAGGACCCTCCAGGCCAGGCAGCCCTGCCGGGGGGCAGGGAGAGCTGGGACATGAGGGGAGGGGAGGGAAGGGCTGGAGAAGGGTCCCTGGGATCTCCTGGTCCCTTCCAGGCCACCTCCACCTGCACACAGCTGGCTCCAGGTACTGTCCTGACTCCTGGGCATCCCCCAGGGATATCCCGGCTCCAAGGGCCCTGCCCCACTCCCTGGGGGCTCTTCCCCCACGGAAGGGAACAGAGTGCTGCATGTCTAACCCCCCTCTTACCCTCCTCCTCCCGCTGGAAGTACCTGGGCTGGCCAAAATTCCACATTGGATGGAAAACTGCTGGCCCAGGAACGGAGGGTGAGGAGCCCTGAGCCCCAGGGCCCCCGACACTGACAGCTGAGGTTGCAAGATGGGGACATCCCTCCTTTCTCCGTTTTTATTTATAAACAGGTATTTTCCTGGACAGCTGGAGGCTGGAAATGATTTCATTCCTTTCCTGTTTGTATTTGGCTTTAAACAAATAAACAACACTGACTTGCTACCTACTGCCGCGGTGTGCTGTGCTGTTTGAGCTGCCTCCCAACCCTCTCCTTCCCTCCTGGAAGGGCTTTGCTCTTCCCCGCGCCCGTGGGAGGGTGACGTGTCCCTGCCAGTGCCAGTCTGGCAGGGAGGGCGATGGTGACAGAATCCCCCCCCTCTGCACGGGGCTCTGCCAAAACTCCCTCCTGGGCAAGACCCTCCCCCCTCCCTTTGGGGGTCCTGGGTCTCCTCTGTGCATCCTCCTTTGTCTGTCCCCATCCAGGGTGGCACAGCCCGGGCAGTGCCAGGGCTGGGGCAGCCGCGGGGCTCAGGTGGGAGCCGCTGCAGGGGCTCCACGGCGAGCCCCCGGCCCCCATTCCCGCGTTGGGATCCAGGGGGCAGCTCCGTGCCCTTCTCCCAGGGACCGCCCCAGAGCCGCGAGCGGGGCACAGCCGGGCTCCAGGTGCCACCAGCCGCTCCGGGGCTGTCCCCGCTCCCAGCGGGTGCCACCCCCGGCGCTCCCGGCGCTGCCTCTGGGCGGGGGCGCGCAGGGACCCGGGGCCGCCGCGCCGCCGCCGCCTCCTCGCCGCGCCCGCCCTTAAAAGCGGCGGCGGCTCCGGTGCAGCGCCCGCGGCGCCGCTCCCGGCACGGCCCGGGATGGGCTCCGCGCACTCCGTGCCCGCCGAGATGCGGGAGCTGGCGGACAGGACGGGCTGTGAGTACCGGGGACCCGCGAGCACCTCGGCCGGGCGCTGCCGCTGCCGCCCCCCGCCTCACCCCGGCCCGGAGCCTCCGGCCGCGCTGCCGGAGGGAACGCGGGGTGTCCGGCCCCGCAGGGGACACGTCACCCGCGGGGGTGCAGGAGGTGTCACCCGGGGAGGGAGGGAGGGGGGTGTACAGGAAATGTCACCTGGGTGGGCGGGGGGCTGCAGGAGGTGGCGCTCGAGCAGGGAGGGGGATGCAGGACGTGTCGTGTCACCCGCGGGGAGGATGCAGGAGATGTCACTCGGGGAGGGTGCAAAGGTGTCACCTGGGGTGGAGGGAGAGCAGGATGTGACACCCGGGGGATGGCGCGGGGACAGGGGATGAGAGGAGAGGGTGTAGGAATGTCACCAGAGAGTCCCCGGCGCCACAATGCCACGAGCCGGGACGTCGAGCGGCCACACGTGCGAGCCCCGGCACGGCTCTGCCCACCCGCGCCACCGGGGCAGGGAATTGTCCCCGCACGGCTGCTCTGCCCCGGAGCCACCGGGCCGCGGCACCTCGGGGCTGTCCCGGGCCGCAACCGCAGGGGAAGGAGCAGGGACACGGCCCAGGGCTCCCCGCAGGGGTCGGGACGTAGGGCGGGGTGGTCGTGTCCTTCCTGGGAAGCGTCACCGCTACAGGACGTGGCGAGCTCCGGGCACGGAGATCGGGGAGCTCCCATCCGGATCCTCCGGCTCCGGCCGTGCTGAGCGGCTGCGATGGAGCGAGGGCTGAGGGGCCGCTCTGCCCACGGCCAAAGCGGGGGTCGAGAGGGTCCAGTGCTGCTGCTGCTCCTGGGGTCACATCTCCTTTCATCCCTTCTCCTCCTCCCCCAGGAAGGGCTGAGCCCCCCGCACCCCACTGAGCACCCCGGGCTGGACTCAGGAGCTTGGGGAGCCCGCGGGGTGCCAGCCTGGCAGCCCAGGATGGGAGGAGGTTTTTGGGGTACCCCCTGGCCCAGGGACCCTGCAGCAGCCCCTCAGGCACAGGTGGCACCTGCCCCGGTGCTCCGTGAATCAGCCCCAGGAAGGGTTGGTGAGGGCAGCACCTAAAAATCTCATTGGAACCAGAGCAGGGAGGGCAGAGGGAGTCCCTGACTCCAAGCCACGACTGGGGTGCACGTCCTGTGCTCCCGGTGGGATTCACAGAGCTCCCACCGTGCTGTGGCTGCTACCAAACCCCCTGGGAATTCAGGGCATCTACAGCCCTGCTGCTGCGGTCCAACCTCGTGCGGGGCATTGCAGCCACCCTCGGTCCCCTGGGAGGAGCAGGGACAGGGCAGAGCCACCTGGACGTGCCCATGGCCCGTTCCTTTGCCTTGTCCCTCCTGGAGGGGCACCCTGAGGGGCTGCTCGGGGCACTGGGGCCGGTTCCCCTCCCTCCCTCCCTCTGTGTGCTCCATCCCAAAGCTGCAGCAGCGTCTGTCGGGGGTGAAGCGGCTCTTCCCGGGATGCTGCGGCCATTCCCTACACCCAGGCTGGTCCCACGGGGAGGGCTGAGCCCCCCAGTGCCTCTTTCCTGTGGGATGCCCTCTGCTCAAGCAGCACAAACCACACAAGGCTGGGAACAGCTGGCCCAGCTCCCTTTGGTTTAAATCCTGTTCTCCCCCCATTAGCGGAGACTGCCGTGCTTGGACACGGGCCTGTAGCATCAGGATGCTTCTCAGGGACACGAGCAGCCTCTGCTGCCCTTGAGCCAGCCCTTCTTCCAGCAAAGCTTTTGCCTTTTGTGCAGATTTTCCCTTTTTTCCTGGAAAGTAGCCGAGCGCTGCCACCTTTCACAGGACAGAGCGATCCTGAGAGACCTGAGAGGTAGACCTGGGATTAGGGAAAGAGGGAGGAAAAGCCTCAGCCAGCCTTGCAGGGCTGGCCCAACCACGAGCATCCAGCCACTGACCCCAGTTCTTGTTCCTCTTGGTGCCTGGGACATTTTTCTGAGAGATCAAAGCTTTCTGGTGTGCACCCACATCCCAGATGCTGAAGGCTCGGTGGCCCAGCTGCTCCCATGGTGACAGCGATGTCGTCAAAGCAGGAAGTGAAAGGTCACTGCTCCATGGCCAAAACTGGAAAGCAAAGTCCGAGAAAAGTTCCCATGAGTGCAGCAGAGCAGCAGCCAGGAGAGATTAGGGGAGAAAACATCCAATGGATGAATCAGTGAGGCCTGGGCATCATCACCTGGGGGCCAGTGGGGTTAAGGGGGGTTGAAGAAAGGGGGTTTGAAGCCCGTCCTGCAAAGGTGCTGCCGGGGATCCGGGCAGGCCCAGGGCCCCAGGACCCGGCCCAGATGGGTTTCCAGGCTGTTATCAGAGGTCTGTGGAGGCTCAGCCTCGCTGATCAATACCGTTGCTATTTCCAGGCTGTGAAGCAGCAGTCAGGAATGCAAAGGACATTATTTAAACATCATAAAAGGCAGCTCGGGAGGCAGCGAAGCCCAGCTCCGACCCTGCTGTCTTGCAGCAATTAACCCTTTGCAACCCCTCAGTGATACTTTAATGTGGTTTTCTGTCTCTCCATGATGCCAGGGGTGGCTGATTTCCAGCAGCCAGGGCAGCCCTGCTCCGTGCCGGGCCCCAGCCAGGGCTGCAGGAGCCTGTGGGTCCAGCTGGTGCCCAGACAGATTCTCCCCCAGCTCCAAAGCACTTCCCTGGCTCCTGGGAATGGCCCCTGTCAATATTTGCACAAGAGTCAGGCCCTGGGGGGGTTAGAGCTCAGTTACAGCCCCTGGGGAACAGCTGGGGAAGATAAACTCACATGTGCCGGGGCTTAGGACAGCGAGGAGGTGCTGCTGAGCCTCAGGCTGGAACCCCAGTGCTCGTGGGGCTCAAAGGGAGCTGCTGGTCCCCCCTTCCGGCCCCTGCCCCGGGATGGGGTTAGTGCATCCCTGCGGCAGTGCCCACCGCGAGGCTTTGTGGCTCACCCCAAGCAGTGGCAGCAATTTCAAAGCCAGGCGTTGATTCTGGGGTGCTGCTGTGCCCCCTCCATGTCCTTCCCTCTTCTCTGGCCAGGGGCAGGTCCCTGCTGCCAGGATTGCTGATCCCAGAGCTATTCCCTGCAGCAGCCATGGCAGTGGATGTCCCGGGGCAGGTCAGGATGGTGCCGACAACCCCAAACAAAATGGCCAAGCCAGTTCCAAGGACTGACCCCAAGGATCCTGACCTGGGGACTGGGATCCCTCTGTGCCATTCCGTGCCATGCTGGGCCAGGGAATTTCCTGCAGACCAGGACAGGGGATAAAGCAGCCCTTGGCACCACCCTGCAGCCAGCACGGGGCATGCAGGGACACAGCCGGGCCTCGTGGGGCTGCATGGGGCCACCAGAGGGGAATGGGGTGGCACAGCTGTGCCCAGGACCCTGCCTCGCTGCTGGGGGTGTGGAGACAGGCACAGAGGGGTGTCCCGAGGGTCCCCTGGGGCTCAGCCCCTGTCACCTCTCTCCTTTGCCTGGCAGTCACCTCTGAACAGATTGAGCACCTGCACCGGCGCTTCAAGCAGCTGAGCCAGGACCAGCTGACGATCCGGTACGGCAGCTCCAGCCCCACGGCAACTCCAGCCCCACGGCAACTCCAGCCCCACTGCAGCTCCAGCCCCACTGCAGCTCCAGCCCCACAGCAACTCCAGCCCCACAGCAACTCCAGCCCCACTGCAGCTCCAGCCCCACTGCAGCTCCAGCCCCACGGCAACTCCAGCCCCACTGCAACTCCAGCCCCACGGCAACTCCAGCCCCACTGCAACTCCAGCCCCACGGCAACTCCAGCCCCACGGCAACTCCAGCCCCACTGCAGCTCCAGCCCCACTGCAGCTCCAGCCCCACTGCAACTCCAGCCCCACTGCAACTCCAGCCCCACTGCAACTCCAGCCCCACGGCAACTCCAGCCCCACTGCAACTCCAGCCCCACGGCAACTCCAGCCCCACTGCAATTCCCGCCCCACGGCAACTCCAGCCCCACTGCAGCTCCAGCCCCACTGCAATTCCCGCCCCACGGCAACTCCAGCCCCACTGCAGCTCCAGCCCCACGGCAACTCCAGCCCCACTGCAGCTCCAGCCCCACTGCAATTCCCGCCCCACGGCAACTCCAGCCCCACTGCAACTCCAGCCCCACTGCAGCTCCAGCCCCACGGCAACTCCAGCCCCACTGCAACTCCAGCCCCACGGCAACTCCAGCCCCACTGCAGCTCCAGCCCCACTGCAATTCCCGCCCCACGGCAACTCCAGCCCCACTGCAGCTCCAGCCCCACGGCAACTCCAGCCCCACAGCAACTCCAGCCCCACTGCAGCTCCAGCCCCACGGCAACTCCAGCCCCACGGCAACTCCCGCCCCACGGCAACTCCAGCCCCACTGCAGCTCCAGCCCCACTGCAATTCCCGCCCCACGGCAACTCCAGCCCCACAGCAACTCCAGCCCCACTGCAGCTCCAGCCCCACGGCAACTCCAGCCCCACTGCAACTCCAGCCCCACGGCAACTCCCGCCCCACGGCAACTCCAGCCCCACAGCAACTCCAGCCCCACGGCAACTCCAGCCCCACTGCAGCTCCAGCCCCACTGCAATTCCCGCCCCACGGCAACTCCAGCCCCACTGCAGCTCCAGCCCCACTGCAACTCCAGCCCCACTGCAGCTCCAGCCCCACGGCAACTCCAGCCCCACTGCAGCTCCAGCCCCACTGCAGCTCCAGCCCCAGTGCCGGGGCTGCCCAGAGCATGTCCCCCCTTCCCTGGGCTCCCAAGGGTGCCAGTCCAGGGCTGTGATTCCGAGCGTCCTTCCCCGGCCGTGCTGAGGCAGCTCTGGCAGCGTGGCCTTGCAAATAATCCCAGGAAAACCACAAGGACGCAGCGGCCTCGGAGCTCTGGCAAACACCTCATCACCCCCCAGCTTTAAAACCAGTTTTGGGGAGGGAGCAAGCGGGACCTGCCGCTGCTCTTGTTCTCTCCGGGGTGGCTGCGCGGGGAATTGGGCACCTCGGGAGAGCTCCGAGCCCCCGCTGCTGCTCCCCCCCTGCCGGGGGTGATTTCTTGCCTCATTTGCTTTATAAATCGTGGAGAGCAATGACCAGCACGGGCTCAGCACGAAGCCGAGGGGAGGCTGGACAGCAGGAGCTCCTTCCTGTGCCTTGCCGAGCCCTGTTTGAGGCCTTTAGCCCGGGAAAACCCTAAAAATCATGGCAGAGGGAGCCATGCAAAGGGCCCCGGCGTCATCCTAAGGGCTTCCCAAAGACCCGTTTTAGTGGGACAAAATCCCTGAGCACAGACTTACTCCCAGTGTGAATGGCAGCAAAAAGGGGTTTTTATCCAAAACCTCTTTGTTTTTCCACGATTGCTTTGGAAGGAAGGGGTGGGGTCTCCCGGTGGCTGTCGGAGCCCCTCCCTCCTCCGCGGGTCCCTCACGCTCCGGGCTGTCTCTGTCCCTTTCGCAGCAAAGAGAACTTTGACAGCATTCCCGACCTGGAGTTCAACCCAATCAGAGGGAAAATCGTCCACGCCTTTTTTGACAAGCGGTGAGAACCCCCCAGCACCCGGGGAGGGATGATTTATCCTCTGGAAGCAGGATGGGGCTGGGCAGGGATCTTCTCCCCAAAGGCTGGGGTGGAACCGGGTGGAAAATCAGACATTTAAGCTGAGTCTTAGTGACAAACCAGTCCTAAAGCTTTGGGGGGGCATGTGATGGGCTTGGGAGTGGGTGGCTGGGGGATTCCCATCACCGTGGGCTCCGGCACCCCCAGGAACCTGCGGCAGGAGTCGGATGGGCTGGCGGATGAGATCAACTTCGAGGACTTCCTGACTATCATGTCCTACTTCAGACCCATCGAGATGAACATGGATGAGGAGCAGCTCGACCGGTTCCGGAAGGAGAAACTCAAATGTGAGGCTTTCCCAGGGCCTGGGGTTTGGGGCTGGGGTGGGAAGGGTCTGCCCTGACCCTGCCACGCTCCTCTCGTCCCTCCCAGTCCTGTTCCACATGTACGACTCGGACCACGACGGGAAGATCACGCTGCAGGAGTACAGAAATGTAACGCGTGGCCCCTCCTGCCCCGTCCCCCCCAATTCCCTGGCCTGGCGCTGACCCTCTGCCTTGCAGGTGGTGGAGGAGCTGCTGTCGGGGAACCCCCACCTGGAGAAGGAGTCAGCTCGGTCCATCGCCGACGGGGCCATGATGGAGGCAGCCAGCATCTGTGTGGGACAAATGGTGGGAGCCTGTGCTGGGAGCTGCTTCCCTGCTCTGCCAGGGCCCCACTGAGGGGCTGTGGGGGCATCAAGAATGGGGCTGGAAGAGGTCCCTGCTTCCCAGGGCACCTCCCCTGTCCCAGAGCTGCTTTGGCCAGGGATTGGTTTTCAGGCAGCAGCTTCCAGGGTGGTGTTTTCTCATGAGAAGAGCCCAAGGGGGATCAGCAAACAGTATCCCATAAACTCCATCCTTACTGCTCATGGAAAAGGCTGTTCCTTGCAGCCTTGGGGGTTTGGGGACCAATTCTGGGCTGGCCATGGGGTACAGGGCAGGGCCAGCACTGGGAACCCACCTGTCCCTCAGCCCCAGGGGACAGCCCTGGGCCACCCCTTCCCACATCACCCGGGGCAGCCTCAGTGTTTCCTCTCTCACCACGACAGGGCCCGGACCAGGTGTACGAGGGCATCACCTTCGAGGATTTCCTGAAGGTCGGTGATGTCTCCACTCATGTCCCTGGGAGGAGGGACTGGGGTGGGCAGAGGGACCGGGGTGGGCACAGGGAGCTGGGTGGGCACAGGGAGCTGGGCTTTGACCCTGGCGCTGCTCAGCCCCTTCCCCTGGCAGATGTGGCAGGGCATCGACATAGAGACCAAGATGCACGTGCGCTTCCTCAACATGGACACCATCGCTCACTGCTACTGAGGAGGGCAGGAGGAGGAGGATGAGGAGGAGGAGGAGGAAGAGGACCCAGCAGCAGCTCCATGTCCTGGCACCTGGCTCCCAGCTCCATGGCTCTGCCTGTGCTGGGGCTGCCCTTTGCTCTCTAGAAACATCAGAGGCTTTTATCTGTAATAAAAGATATTTCTCTTTTTAGTCCTCGCTGAGAAATACTCAGTCCATCCATCACTCCTTGGTGGAGTGTTTCCCTGAGCAGAAAGCCTCCACAAATCCTGGTTTCCCCACAAATCTGGATTTTTTAGCCTCTGCCACACGCTGCTCTGGGGAAGGAGCTGCCCAGCTTGGACTGATCGATCCCAGGCCGTGGGGACAGGCAGGGATGGGGATGCTGAGGGGCAGGAGGTGAAGGCAGCACGCTCAGCCCCTAAAAGGACAACCACATCCCACTCTGCATCCTACAGTGAAGGTGATGGCAGCGACACAAGGAATATTCCCAGTTTAATCCCAAACCAGCACCCCGGGCTGTGCCTGCCGGCCAGAGCCAGGCAGGAGGAGCCCGGAGCAGGCAGCAGGGACGCGGGGACGCGGGGACGTGGGCTCCTGGCAACCAGGTGGCTCCTGCCCCCACATGTTCCCGCTAGAACAAGGCACCGGAGACGAGGGGTTGTTTACTGGTATTAATAACTGGATGGCTCCAGGCGGGTTTCTGTCTCTAAGGCAGCCTGAGCTGGGGAGGGAGGGAGGGAGGGGGAGAAAAAAGGGCAATGGCTATTTTTAGAAAAGCAGGGAAGCTTTATTTGTTTTATCAAAAAATAGCTTCCCCCGGTGACACGAACACGCGGTGGGAACAGCCCCGCAGCGCAGCCGGCAGCGGGAGGGGCTGCAGGCAGCGATGGGTGCGGGGCCACCCGGCCCTGCTGTCACCCCCTCCCTCCATCCCTGCCTCAGGGCAACAGCGCTTTTTCCCTCTTTTCCACCTTATTGGGGGTCTCTGCTCGGGCACCCCCACACCGAGGGCGCAGTGAGGGCTCCCCTCCCAGGCTCTGTCCCCTCCGAAGCCCCCGGTGTCGGTTCGGAGCTGCTGGAGCTCGGTGCGGAGCAGCTCCCGGAGCCGCGGCAGCGGGACAAGGACCGCGCTTCCCTGCCTGGAGGGACCTGCTCTGCTCGGCTGCACCGCGGCCGGCCCGGGGCTCAGCCCGGGGCCGCGGGGACGGAGCTGGGAATGTCCCACAGAGCCGTGGGACGGCGCTGCCGCCGCCTGTGGGGTTGGTTCAGGGGCTGAGGTGCTGGCAAGGGGAGCTGGAGCCGGGCTGGGTGGGAGAGCCGGGGATTGGGAGGGGATGGAGCTCCCGGCTCTCCCAGAGGAGCCGTTCGGGCCCTGCAGGGCTCCTGGTGCTCCCCATGGCCCGCTCTGCGTTTGCAGGGCTCTGGGATCCCCTCCTGCTCTCCTCGGGCTCCTCTGGGCACCCTCGGGCATCCCCATCTCCCGGGCGCCACATCGGCATCGCCCGGGCAGGGGAACCTCCTCCTCCTCCTGCTCCTGCTCCTGAATCTCTCATCCTGCCCCTCCTCTTCTCCGTGCCAGACCCTCCGTGCTCCCTCCCCACCCCGTGCACACGAGGGCACAACATCCAGCTCCTCCCCAAATCCTCAGGTTTCCGCAGCCGAGCCAGGCTCCTTTCCCTGTTTTCCCACTGAAATTTCCACACAGACACTGCGGGACCATCCCACTCCCTAATCCAGCTGCAAGCTCCGTGCTCCCAGTCACAGCGCTGGGTGTCTGAAAGGTCCTTTTCTGGCCCTAGATCTCGCAGCTGGGGCTGCAAGGGTTGCCACAAGATCAGGGTCCCACTCCCCCTCCACACCCCAATTTCCTTGGAGGAATCATCCAAGAGGATCCACACCAGCAAGGGCTGGGTGTGCCCTGCAGTGCAGGGAAGGAGAGGGCAGGAGGAGTGAAGGGGATGGATGAGAGGATAATTATTATCCCTTGAGCTAATTAGCTGCTCCCTGGATATTCTGTTAAGTGGCAAGGAAAGTGTGGGAGTTTGGGAAGCAGAGGAAGGGCCCAACACAAACTGGCTGCGGCGTTCTCTCTTTGCTTGTGTTGGGAATTCTCTGCGGGAAATGGGATGAGGGGAGAGCAGGAGGGAGAGGGAAGTTAAGGCTGATCCTCAGCCCAGCAAAGGAGCCCCAGGGCTGGCCAGGAGCATCACTCCCACGGCAGGCACCAACACGGTGTTGATGTTGCACACAGCAAAGCCCAGCGAGAGAAGGAGAATAATCCTGGAAATCACAGGAAAATCTGGCAGAGCCCCGGGAAACCTGGCAAGGGCGACACTTCTGCTGCAGCAAAATCCTGCAAAGTGTTCCATAAAGGATAATGGTTCTGCTGTGGGGCCAAGATGCCAAGCCCTGGGATGTGGCACAAAGCTCCGTGGCAGATCCCAGCAGTGGTCAGCAGAGGGTAATTGGAAAATTGAAGCTGCTTTATTGGAAAACTCCAGGGAGGCTGATCAAGGCTGAGCAGCATCGGAGAGAGCGGCAGCTCCTGGGATTGGAGAGGGGGACTGAGTGACCCCAGCACTGAAGAGGGACACTGAGTGACCCCAGGACTGCAGGGCAGGGCCTCGGGGCAGGTGGGCATTGGAACAGAGGGGACACAGCTTGACCCATCTCCCCACTGCTCCCCCTCATCCGTCAGCCACGCTGGAGCTTGGGGATGGCAGGAGAGACCAAACAAGGGGACACCTGCCCAGGGAGGGAGGGAAGAGCAGGAGAGCAGGAGGCAGCACAGACCCCACAGCCAGGGAGCCGGCAGCCACTTGCAGCTGGTATTTCTAAGCTGAATTTTGGGGAGCTCCTCGTTCCTTTGAGGGCACTGTCCGAGGCAGTGACAGAGGAACCCCCCACCTGAAGCTCTTCCATGAAGAGGAATTTGGCCCTGAGGCTCGAGGTCCACATTTCTGGATAAAACTCTGCCAGTGGTACAAATCCTGACTCGGAACAGGCTCTTTCCCCCGGTTTCTCTTGCATAATCCACCAGTACTTCATCTGCTTATGGGGTTTGCAGTCACTGCTGCCCCACCTTCCCCTCCGGCAGCAGGGACCAGTCCCAGAGGTACCTGAGGGGACAGGGAGGGGCTGGGAGGACACCAGCTCCAAGTACCTGGAGGTTTTAGGGCCATCCACAGAAGCTGGAAATGAGCAGGCAAATGCCACTGGAGGAAAAGAGGGGGCAGAGAGGACATGAACAAGTTCTTGCACCACTTCAGTGCCCCTGCGTTCACCCCTCTGTGACAGCAGCTGGGACAGGGAGTGACAGAGGAGGGCAGGGCAGGAAAGCAGAGGCTCGGTGGGAAAGGCCACAAGGTGGGAGAGAAAGGGAGTTCAGAGTCCCTCTCTGTACAAAGAGCACCCCCTGCTCCTCCTCCCACCACTCCCCAGATCAGGAGAGGGATGGCAGCCCCCAAAACCCCGAAATTGCTCTTCCCGCATTGCCAAGGTGATTGAGGACACAAAACAGAGGCAAGAAGCACTTTGTGGGGCCTGTGCTGCTGGATTGACCCAGGGTCAGAGGAGGGGCACTGGGGATTTTCCAGCAGGGCTCTGCAGCTGTGTCCTTCCCACCAGGATGGCTGTGCCAGACGCCCCTGGAGCTGCTCCTGCGGCCACAGCTCCGGAGCCGGGCACGGCTGGGGGTGTGATACACACACAGCTCCCCTTTGATCCCACATTCTCTTTGGAGCAGGGATCCTTCTCTGGAGGACACAGACATCTCTTTGTAGCTGAGGATCGCTGCCACCAACAACAGACACTAGAATTCTCGAGGCTTTTCATGCCGAACTCTGATGCCTTTGGACTCTTTAGCTGTCCCCGAGCACCTGGCCTGTCTGAGGGCCACCAGCCTGGCAGGTGGCACCAGTGTGAGCCCGACCTTCAGCCTGACCTCTGCCAGCTCAGTCCACACTGGTCCAACGTGTCCTGACTGCAGCTCCTCCACTCCAGCCCGAGCCCATCCAAGGCAAATTTGTCCCTTCTCAGTGCCCACCCCTGACCTGTGGGACACAACACTGGGCCCCTCCCGGCCACTGACCCGTACCAGTGGGCTGGGAAGCTCCAAGCGGCTTCTATCCCCAGTAAAGGTTGGATGGCGACCCCATTTCTGCTCTTGAAATGAAGGAAGAGGCTCCATTTCAGTGCCCCCTAATCCCAAATCTCAGCGGCCTCGCTGGTGGTTGCTCCACTCCAGCACAACACTAATGAGCAGCCAGGGAATTGGGACAACATCCCTTCCCAAAAACTCCCGACACTGGATACTCTCCAGCAGCCTGAGCGCCCTCATCTGCACGAGGAGTGCACACAACCCTCTGCCATGGTGCAACCTTCCTAAATTAACTCCACACCCAGGGAAAAGGCCCAAGGGACCACAGCCCTGGCAGAGCTGCATCCAGACTGTGAGCTGTGGGGACAGAGAGTTCCACCTCTGCTGGAGCTGGACTTGTACCCAGAAAGCAAACACCTGCTCATGCAGGTGCTGCAAATGCCCTTCCCAGCAGCTCCAGGACCTCCACATGAGCAGGAGCAGAGGGAGAAGGAGGAATGTGGAGGTTGACTACGGGAAAAGGGGCTCACGTGGGCACCACACGAACTTATCTGTTCCTTGCAGCAGGGAGATGAAGGAGGAACAAAGCTGTTCCCAGATAATGAGGCGAGATAAGGAGAAGGGAGAACAATGACATGGGAGCTCTCCCGGCTCAGCACATGGCAGAAGTCACAGGGTTGGAGCAACCCCCAAAGTCATTTATGCTACAGAAACCATTATTTATTTGTCAGGTTTCGGCTGAACTCTTGTCCAAACTGTGTATCCGTGACACTTCCTGCTCTTCCAGGAATGGAGGGAGGGAGCTGGCTTCCCAGAAGGGCAGGGGAATAAAAAAAAAGAAGATCAAAGCTTTATGAGAGATCAAATTTATTGGTCAGACAGAATAGCTTTGCCCCTTGCACTTTTTGCATATCCTTCACATGGGAAAAGGTAACTTAAATACCTAAAATGTGAAATTTTGGCTTAGGGGTCATGGGAAAGGAAGGAAGAGCTGTGAAATGCAGCTGAGGGCTGCCTCAGTGACTGGACAGGGCTGAAGTGCCAGCCCAGCCCCTCTCCCGCAGGTCTGGGCACATTCCCACACCTCTCCCCAGTACTCGGCACTGATTCCACTAAGCCAGGAAAAAGGTGCCGAGTTAAAACTCAACCTCAACTTAAACAGAAGTGACACAGCTTTGCTTTGCACCAGTGAGTTTTACAAGGGCAAATCACAATAAAATCATTTTACATCAGTAAAAAGATCCATGCAGGACTGGAGCTCTTGTTCCCCAAACTGGTTTTACCTGTCAGTACTACTTGGGCTTAAGGCAAAGCCTCACTCCTCACTTCCACCTGAACAGCACCTCCTGCCCTTCACCTGCCGCTTCCCCACAGCTTTGGGGCTCAATACCCAGGCACGGCACTGCAGCCACGTCATCCCTGCTGTTCCATGATCAATTCCCAGCTTGGAAGCAAGGACAGCACTGGAAACCCTCCAGGTGCTGTGGAAGGACATGATCCAGCAAAGAACACACCTGACAACCTGAGCCAGCCCTTTGTCCCAGTGAACAGGGGGCAGTTCACCCGAAAAGGCTCAGGAACAAAATCCCACAGACAGAGGTACATATACAATTAGAAAACATTTAATCCAGGATTTTAAAGAATTAAAAAAATAATTTACTCTAAAATAATTTTGATGTGTGTGTGGCCTGCTGAGTTCCCAAGCATCCAGCCTGGCCTAGGGAACCTTCCCCTCCCTCTCTCCATCCCAATCCCTCTCCCAGCCACTGTAACCTTTTGTGCATGGTCCTGTCCTGTTCCCAGGCACATTCCAACGCACTCCAAGGAAAACAAAAATGAGCAGCTCATTACCAGGAAAGACATTTCAAACATGTGGCTCAGCACATGCTTTTCCCGAGTCCTTGGTGATTCTTTTCCCTCTTGGGGTAGGCCAGAACTCCTCAGAGAGCTCCCAGCCTCCCACCCCTCCAGTGTCCCACTCTGGCTTCCCGACCAAGACGGGACCTGCAGCATCTTTCCCACAAGCAGCAGGAATACTTTTGTTTACCCTGCAGTGCTCCCTTTCCCTCCTAAGCCTCTGCACTCCACCAGGCTGGACCCCTGGACATGTCCAGAGAACACCACATTCCAGAGGGATGCTCCAGAGCAGCCACGCTCTGTTTGGGTTCACATCCCCAGGCCTTTGGCAAATCCCAGCCCACTGGTGCAGCCAACACCAACTTTTGGGTGCTTGTCCCACATGGATTTTCCTTCACCCGTGGCCCTGACTGGCCCCAGAAGCCGAGGGGTCCCCTAGATGCTGTCGTAGGGCACCGCCAGGCCGATGTTGTAGTTGTAACCTGTCAGCTCGTCGTAGGAGGAGCGGCAGATGGGGAGGACGCTCTCCACAGCCAGCTGGTCCACGGAGAACTCGTAGCAATAAATGATCCCTCGGTACCTGCACGGAAAACAACCAGCACACACCATGTCACCTCAGTGGGAAAGCAAACAGAGGTGGAAATCACCATAAAAATCATCTGAACTGAAAAAGGCTGAAAAAACTGATAAAAACCCCCATCCCTTCTGCGGGAGGCTGAGCACTTTTAAGCAGGAAAACTCCCTCCTGTCTCCTCCCAGGGACCCAGCAAGGCTGGGAAGGGCTGGTGAATCATTCCCTCCAGCCCTGCAGAGACGTGACTGTCATCTGCTGAAACATCTCCAGGCTCTCCAGCACGGGGGAAGATAAATACACTGGTATTTGATAGTTCAATTAGCACTAACAGCCATTTGAGATGCAAATACCAAAACCTGCAGCTTAAATGCCAGCAGTTTTCCTTTAGGAGGAGACAGCATTACTAATATTTCGAGCATGGAGAGGGCTGCATTCCCTGCCTGGCTTCAGTGGACTTTATGTTCCCCTGCTGAGAAAAAAAAAACATTTTTTTTGTGCTCAAGCGAATCAAGAGCCAATTCATCGCTTGTTTTGTAAACCTTACCCTTCAACTTTTGTTCAGTTTTATTTTTTTGCTGCTATACCCCCTCTGTAAGTGCTCTGCGTGATGACTCAGGTGCTCAGGGCGCTATTTAAAAACAAAGCACATTGCTGAGGGCTGGGTCCTCACTTGCGGTGCACGCTGGGGTCGTCGTCAGTGATGCTGGAGCCTCGGGGGTTCTTCTCCTCGGGGATGTTGGCAGTGATCAGACTGTGGGAATTGAACCACACGTAGCGGACGGGATGTCTGGAAAACAACCCAGAGCACGGGGTGAGGGGCCACCTGCACCGGACTTCCAAAATCCGAGTGCTGGGAAAGGAACGGCTTTGGATTAAACACGGAGTGGTTGAAATCAGCGGCCTCCCTCCGGCCGGAGGCTGGGAACCCGCACCTCTGGCTCTTCCCGCCTGGAGCAGATCCCACATCTTCTATCCCCATCTAGTGGGCTCTTCCCAGAACACACGAGGAGGCCAGAAAATACGCTGGAAAGCTGACAGGGAGGGATGGATGCGGGCTGCGCTGGCTGCTGGCTGCCCTAAGGACTGCAGCGCTCCCGGGAAGGGCAGGATGCTTCCCAAAACGAAGGGGAAGGACACCCCACACACCCATGCGCTGAGGTGGCTCAGAAATGCACCACAAGGCACAAGCTAAGAACCACGGAGTGGGAAGGGACCCACAGGGACCATCCAGCCCACCCCAGGCCCTGCACAGACACCCCAACAGCCCCAGCCTGGGCATCCCTGGCAGCGCTGTCCAAACGCTCCTGGAGCTCTGGCAGCCTCGGGGCCGTGCCCATTCCCTGGGGAGCCTGGGCAGTGCCCAGCAGCCTCTGGGGGAAGAACCTTTCCCTGCTCTGCAGCCTGAGCCTGCCCTGGCCCAGCTCCAGCTGCTCCCTGGGTGCTGTCCCTGCTCACAGAGCAGAGATCGGAGCTGCCCCTCGGGAGAAGTTCCAGCTCCCTGGGGAGGATCTGAGCTCAGTGTTCTCTGCTCCAGCTGAACAAGAGCCCTCAGCTGCTCCTTGTGTGGCCCCTCCAGACCCTTCCCCATCCTCGTGTCCCTCCTTTGGACACCGAGGTCAGGTCTTCATTCCTTTCCCTCTCAGTGGTGAGTACCTAACCCCAAACCCCAGAACAGCACTTTCTGTTCAAGCAGGAGTCACTTCTCTCCTCACATGAGGATGGCTCATCTCCACACCCCAGATGTGTCTCCTGTCACCTCCCTCAGCTCCTGCTCCTGTTTTCCATCCCTGCCATGGGGATAACAGCACGTGCCTTATCTAGGAATGCCTTTTGATTGGAGTGATCCCTTCTGATTCCTCTCTAGATTAAGCAGTGTTTTCTACATGTTTAATCGAATGGCTTCGCTTTGAGCACACCCCCGAGCTCAGCCCTGCCCTGCCTGCCCCCTCCTGGAGCACCACTAATGAGCATGCCAAGGAGACAATCAATGGAATATTGTCCTTAATGCATCAGCCACATCACAGCAGCCTTTATCATTCCCAGGGTCAACACAGAAAGTGATACCTGCTATTAATCAATGACAACTCCAGCCTGAACTTCCCTGCCTGTAAATACCTCATCTAGCTCCTCTTTGGGGAAGATGCATTAAAAAAAAAAAAAGAAATCAGGATTTATCTGTTCATTTTATGGATATCACTCAGACTTACAAGGGGCTAAATCCTCGAGTCTTTATCCAGACAAAGTCCGGGAATTGTGCTTTGATCAGGAAATCTTCATTTAGCTGTACAAAGTGTCAGCTCCAGGATGCTGATCTCTGCTTGTACTTTCAGTGCTGTGCTCCTTGTGCTCGGTACAAACTGGTGTTTCAGTATTTAAATGAGTGTAAATGCTTCAATCCTCACCATTGAGGGAATGTGTGGATGAGGTGAACAGAAACGCAGGGATTGTGCTGGATGCACTGGATGGAGACAGCCAGAACCAGTCGTTCTCAAAACAGCCAGTCCAGCACTTTAAAATCAAGGTCCAACAACTAAACTGAGGTTGGGGATGGGGCAGGGAGAAGTCACTGACTGAACTTCATGGAAAATCCAGGGGAAGCAACTGAACACCGACTGAAACACTCAACTAATGAGCAGAAAGGCCATGACAGCTGAAGGGCCCCCACAGAAACACACAGCGCTCCAGGCGGGGAGGCACCCTGTCCCCAAACCACACAGAACTCCCAAAAAGTCCTCTCATTGCCACACTCCTGCCAGCCCCGATAACTCCCAGGGCCCAGCTTCCCCCCCAGCCCGAGTTACCTGGCGTGCATCTCCCAGAGCTTGGTGCCCATGCGCTGGTCCCACACGCACACCAGGCCCTCCTCCCCTCCGCTGATGATCTTCCACTCGTCCATCTGCACCGCAGACACCCCCAGCTGGTGCGCGTACAGGGAGCACGCGGCCTCGCCACGGCGCACGTCAAACACCCTCACCCTGAAGGGAAAAACAGGGATAAAACCAGCTCTGGACATGCAGCCTGTGGGTTCTGAGAGCACAAGGACTTGGGGGTTATGGAAATCCATCGGGGACAGCAGCGGTGCCACTGCTGCTCCAGGGCTGGAAGAGCAGTAGGGCCCATCCTTCTCACCACTGGATTTTCACCCTGACTTCTGTTACAGAGATCTTTTCCAGGCAGATTTCTCCCACCACACAGGAGCTCTCTGAGTCTTTACAGCTCCTAGGACCTAAAGAGGGCTCTGGGCTCTCAGCACAGGAAGGACCTGGAACTGCTGGAGGAATCCAGAGGAGACCACGGAGCTGCTCCAAGGGCTGGAGCCCCTCTGCTCTGGAGCCAGGCTGGGAGAGCTGGGGGTGCTCACCTGGAGAGGAGAAGGCTCCAGGGAGAGCTCAGAGCCCCTTGCAGGGCCTAAAGGGGCTCCAGGAGAGCTGGAGAGGGACTGGGGACAAGGCATGGAAGGACAGGACACAGGGAATGGCTTCCCAGTGCCAGAGGGCAGGGCTGGATGGGATATTGGGAAGGAATTGTTCCCTGGGAGGGTGGGCAGGCCCTGGCACAGGGTGCCCAGAGCAGCTGTGGCTGCCCCTGGATCCCTGGCAGTGCCCAAGGCCAGGCTGGACACTGGGGCTTGGAGCAGCCTGGGACAGTGGGAGGTGTCCCTGCCATGGCAGGGAGGGGGACTGGATGGGCTTTAAGGTCCCTCCCAAACCACTCCATGATTCTATGAGTCCACAATATGAAATAAAAGTGAAATTGGAAAAAGCTCCTCCCTCTGTGCCTCCCAAACCATCGGCAATGCCATGAGGCATAAAACACCTGTTTTGGGCACACTGTTAACACATCCCACCCCTGGTACAAATCCACATCCACTGTGGAGGAGGCGTGGTATTATCAGGATCAAGGAAAGGATGATTCTTGCCAAGATTTCAGAGGAGATTAAATGTGTGGCAATTCAAAAAAGACAGGGAATTACAAGTTTGACTTAATCACCAATACTAAAACAAAGCACCCAGCAACCAGGATCTGTTTTGACTTCAAAAATGCAACTGACTGTGGGCAGCTTTTAGGACATCTCATTTTCAGATATTATTGACCCCTCAGACAAAGCATTTTGAAAGAGAAATTAAGTGAACACTCAGCCAGAAGCAGAACTACAGAAAAAGAGTTTAGGATTCCAACCACTTCTACAAGGCCACAATACCAGTTAGAGCTAATGGTGTTAAGTTTTAAACCTGGCACATATCACAAGGGAGTGTGGGGTTTGATCCTTATTTATCACGACTGAGAGCTAAAGCAAAGCACATAAATGAATAAAAAATGCAGCAAGTGAAAACAGAAGGAAAGGGGAAACATTGAGCTCAGATTTGAGAAGAAGCCAGAGCAAGTTCCTCCCAGCTGATGGCTATCAGGAACAAACCCATCAGGTCCACATTAATTCCAGAAAAGGCCAAAACACACTTGTTCCAACACATTAACTGCACTTCGTTCCATACCCCTGCTACGATCCTAATGGTGCTGCAAGTCCTTCCTTTCCCCTTCTCCAGCGCAGATTGCATCATATGATTTTACAAGTAACACATTTCAGGGGCTGAGAGAAAAGGCAGCAGAGCAGTCCAGAGCTCCAGCAGAGCAGCATCCATCTGACACAGAGGAAAACACGCTGGAGCAGGGCGAGGGACGCGCTCCGCGTGGAACGGCCCAGCCCAACAGCGGGAGCAGGGCAAGGATTCCTCGCTTCCCCCAGCTCCAGCACAGAGGAGCTCTGGCCACAGCCCGGGGCTGTGCTCTGGGTGTTTGAAGGGCTCACTCCTGGAGCTCTGGCCACAGCCCGGGGCTGTGCTCTGGGTAAGGACAGGGCCTTTGGAAGGGCTCACTCCTGGAGCTCTCCCTGATGCCCTGTGTGTATTCTCACAGCAACCAAAGCTGCTCCTGTTTGGAAAGCACAGCTGGAAGCCAAGATCTGAGCCCTGCTTATTCCATGAGCAAGCACCCAGCTTTCAGGCAGGTGTCGGTGCTGGCACAGCCCTGGAAGAACCAGAGGCACTTGTGCTGCTCAGATGTGCCTTAAAGGAAAAAAGGAACAGTGTTTTGCCAATCCCACGTGATGCCCTAACACAGACCTGGCCCAGCATCTCCTGCCTGGACAGCTGGGCTCAGTAGGAGCACTTCAGACTCATCCCAGCTCCAGGGAGGTGCTCTCATGGCCAGGCTTGGACCCTGCTCTCAGACTGCCTTGGGAGTGAGCTGCCTTGCCTTCAGGAGAGCGTGGAATACGTTTGGATCCACACCTTTCTGGGTTTGCCATGTGTTTGCTGTCCCAACACTCCTCACCACTCCAGCTCCCACCAAGGAAAAGCAGGATCAGCACATGCTCCCTGCTAGGAGGCCTCTTGCCAGAGCAAAGCACAGCTCAGGAATCAAATCAATCAGCAGTGCTTCAGCAGGAATTTCTGAGGGAAGGACAGATTTTACAGGTCCTACCAAAACCACTTCATGAGCATTACTTATCAAATTCATGGTTTTGAGTAGAGCAGATTCAAGGGAAACTGGGTATTTAATTCAAGCAATAAGTGTTCCCTCTGGCCAGCAGCAGCCTGAGCTCCCATGGCAAGGTCCCTGTTTAATAAACCCACTCCATAATATGGCCGTGGAGATCCCAGTCTTGTTCCACGTGTGGATGCCCAGCACATCACACGAGGATTTGACCTCTGAAATACTCTGGTTCTGCCTCCTGGATGCCAAACTTGTCTTCCAAACTATTAATCCCTAACTCCTTGCTGTTCTAGTGACATCCTTGAACTCAGTCAGTGCTTGAGCTGAAAGGCCCAAAAGCTTTCCGGAGGGGAAGGGCACAGACATCTACTCTGCTATAAAGGGGAGGGATATCAACTCCAGCTCCTCTCCTGTCACCATGCAGGAGATCAAAACCAGAGGTAGTTTTACTGGGGTGCTTTGGAAAGCCAATTATCTGCTTTTAGAGGGAAAAAACCTCCCAGGGATTCAATTCCACTTGTCAAACTTCAGCTATTTCCTTTCTCCTCCTTGCTGAGAGTGCGAGGTTTGCTCGCACTCCCTATTCACCGGGAAGGGAAAAAAAAAAAAGCTGTTTGACAAAATAATCATTTTTGCAAGCTGCTGCACTGGCGGGACAGAGGCCTGGGATTTGGCAGAGGGAAGTACCCGCCTTCCAATCTGATCCCAGCACCAGAGCAGAGCACCACCTGCAGCCTGGTGCCCAGTGTGGAAAGGAGGAGGGAAGGAAGCAGGAGCCATTAGAGACTGGCTCCTGGCCATCCCACATCTCCTTTGGTGCACTGGATCAGACCCCACAAACGACTCGCCAAAAAAAGGAAATCTAAAAATTGGACTCAAAGGGTCTTTTTAAGCACTTTAATCCTTTCGCACTGCCTGTTCCCAGCGCGGCCATTCCTGGCACCAGACACTGAGCTGGGAAAATCCTACTCCCCAAGCCAAGGAGTTAAAGAGAAAGCTGCTAATCAGCTAAATAGAAGCTGGAATCTGTTCATATGAAAGTCTCTTTTTTTCTCCGTCACCTGAGGGACATCACAGTGTTCCGAAATACACTCTTGACATCATTTGGCAGCCGGGCCCATCTCATCCTCTGTGATTCATCCCTTAGGTTATTTTTTTAATATCAGAAAGTGAGCTTTTAAATGCCAAACTCATTTTGCGGGTGGCGGCGGGGAAGTGGAAGATATTCCAAGTGGTCTCGCTGGGCTGTGCACCAACTGCGTCCACCAAATGGCTCCGAAAGCTCCTCTTCCCGTGGAGCTTCCCCAGACAAAGCACACTGACAGCCACATCCAACTATTACCTAATAGTTTGTTCCTCAGCTTCATGGAAACATGAGAGGAGAAACCGATTCCAGCAGGGCCAGAGGTAGGACAGGAAGCTGGAGGTGGGAGACCGGAGATGGGAGCACCTACCTTCTGTCCTTGTTGCCTGCCACCAGCATGTTGGGGGGACTGTTGTGGAGGTTGACACATGAGAAGTCACCTATGGAGTTGCCCACCTTGGTCACGCACTGGTTGGTTTCCAGGTTGTAAAGAAGGATCTGGCAGGAAGAGAATAAAACACCTCAGAAACTGCGCAGGAGCACCATGACAATGTTTTGCTGCAGCACAAAGCAGAGGTGTGACCACCAGAGGTGTTCTGCAGGACTTGGTGTGTAAAACAGAACCAAGAGACAGAGCTATCCCCATGAAGAGAGGCAACAACACCCTCAGAAATAAGGAATTTATAAGCCCAGTGGGATCCAGCAAGAAGCAGTATGGCCAGGTACAGCTCCCAGGCAAACCACACGGGACAAATCTCTCAGGCTTACAGGAAAAGCAAAGAGTTTCCTCATCAATGTTAACATTTGACAGAGCAGTAAAAGCAAACAGCAGCAGCCCTGGGGAGGTTTGGACAGATGGACAGTGAGAGGCAGATCCGGTCAAGGGCAGCAGGAACTGCAGAGCAGAGCTGACCACGGCCCTGCTGAGAGCCTGGGTGCCCTCACACACACAGGGAAATGTCACATCTGAAGTGGCAGCTCAGATGGGAAAGGCAGAAAAACAACTCTGATTTTAGGCAGCATCCGAGATGATTCAGTCAGAGCCTGCATGCGAAGCACGAGCTGTTCCCCGGCCGTTCCCACTCCTCTCCTCAATCAGTTTAATCACAATTGCTGTCCTTCCTGTGGGGCCAGATGAGATGTGTCTATTTGGGCCTTCCAATTTAGGAGAACAAGTATTTTTAGAAACAGAAAAATGCACTGGTCAAAGCCCAGTGGAGCTCAACGCTGCACCTGGTCTTCTATAACTTCATAAAGATGATTAAATTTCATGGTGATGCTCGTTTAAATTAAAAGAAACCTTGTGACCATGAAAAGAGTTAATGGTATTGGAAACATCAAAAAAACCCTACAGCTTCCATGGCAACATCAGCGTGGCCATGTCAACGTCACATCAATATTCTTTACTTCTAATTTGCTGATTACAGCCACGTGCAGCTCAATAAATATTGCACTATCTGGATGTATTAGCTCAACATTTGCCAGAACAGCAGCACTGATGCTGCCTGGCCTTTTATTTCCTATCTGTGCCATTTTAGAGATCTGAAAGGTGAATTAAGAGAGCAGGAGAGGATCATTTGGTGATGGAGAGCGAAGCTTTAAAAACCTCGAGGAACAGGGCAAAGAGAGGCAGAGAATTTGCAGGTTTCCTCCACCTGCCATTTCTCCCAAGACCAGGCAAATTCAGACATATTTCAGCACCCTATCAGGATCAACACATCCACATCCAACTTCCTTAGGTGTTCCTAAGATTTATAATCTCCAAACTAGCTCTTTGTGGAGCTGTCGCAAAAACCATGGCATTTTTCATCCTTAAGACCCAAAAAAACCAAAGCAAGGACAGGGTTCCCTTTGCAGGGAAATTTAGGACATAAAAGTAAAATTGAAATAAAAATTAATTTAAACTTCCACCCCAAGGAAAAAGCTGCTACAAACTGCATGGAAATGTTAGTGTCTGAGCTAAAAAGCAGTTTACAGCCTGTTCTCACTTCAGCCCAGCTCCCAACAGCTCAGTAACCAAACCCACAGATAATGATGTTCTGGCAAAGGCACCTCCAAGGGTTTTCAGTGCAAAGGAAATTAATATCTGTGCCTGGCAACCCAAACTTCTCCTTGGAAAGTCTGGAACAAAAGACAAAGTCAATAAACTGCTGAATTCAGCTGAAGAACAATAAACGATGGGGTCAGGAGCGATGGATTCCAGCTCCCAGTTGAGCCCTTCCCAGCTGGATGTTAAAACTCCAGAGGGGAGAGGGCCAAAAGCTGCTTTCTTAAAAGTCCCCTGGGGCTGATACTTGCAGTGAACATCCACAAACTATTAATTTATCTAAACGACCAGAGCTCCCATCCATGCCATAAACACAGGATACATACTTGAACATCCAGTCATGGCCATGAAAGGCTGGAATGAAAAATTGCTTCCACGTAGCACTGAAAGATTCCCCTGTTTTCCACATCTTCTCCTGCCCACAGCCCTGTGGCAAAGCTCACAGGTAACACCAGGTGGAAAAATGACTTATTTCTTCTCACATTGTAGGTGGCCACCAATTTAAAGTGTTTGCATCTCACAATCTATAAGAAAATAAAAGTTCACACCCACAAAAATGGAAGAAAAGCTTTTATCATCTTCTCCTACCCCCTTTAATTCCTTCTCTCCTCATGCCCGTCTCTATTCCTTTAAAGATTGTTTATTTTAACAATCAACAGGATTGGTGGTTAAAATAAAATTTATTTTCAATTTTATCATGCACAAATATCTTACTAACCAATTAGCTCCATCACTGGAAGAGTCTCTTTGTGCTCTTCAGTATCCAGGTTTTGTCTATCTCAAAATTCAACCTGTCTTGAGCAGTTTTATGGCCTGCAAATGAATTTCAAACCTTTATCCTCCCCAGCTGATAAGTAAAGAAGCTAAAAGCACTCAGAATGCTGAAGTCTGAATAATAATTTCCTGGAGACAGGGCTTTAAAAGCACACTGATGACAATTCTGAAGTTGCTGGAACACCTCTGATGGGCTCTCCTGCAATATCCCAAGGCAAGAAGGATTTTCCTTACAAAGGCCAAGGAGAGAGAATGGAAATACCTGGTCAACAGGGACTTGAAATAAGGGCCTGTGTGTTAAAGGGCAGATAAAGCATAAGGTCTCTGGGAGGTTTATAATCCTATAATGCACACTGCAAAGGGATTACCCTTTTAAAGGTATTTATAATCCTATAATGGACACCCAAGCCCAGTGACCTAATAGGTACCAAACTGAGGGAAGTGAACCAAGAGCATTTGGGTGTGAAATGAAGAACCCTGGGATAACACACTAACGAGCAGCCCTGGCCCCACTGGGATCTCAGGGAGGAAAAGCTTTAAAGAGGCCGTGCAGCCAGCACCGGGATCCGATGCCCCAAATAAGAAGTGTCACCTATTAACACCGGCCAAATGAAAAGTCCAAGTTGTTGGCCAAGAGCCAGGCAATCTCCCTGAATGCTTAATAATTCAACAAGCCAGGAATAGCCAGAGCACCTTCAGCATTCTGTTTAGTTAAAGACCACAGAGATTAGCAAACACATTATCCATCTCCGAGGCGATTCTCTCCCTGTTACAAGTCCCTTAACGACCTTTACCATCCCTCCCTCTCTCTCTCTCTCTTTTAATAAGGCTGAGCAAATGGGACTTCATTTTAGCCCACTGCCACAGACTGGGGGCATTAATTATTCATGCCCATAGTCTCCCCTTTGTTAAGGCAGTGCATTAGACTAATTCCCCTCTTTACTGGGCAACTTGGGCACGGCTCAACCTGGGCTGCTCTTCTGGGAGGGCTGCGCCGGGAACGGCAAATTCACAAGCCCAGGCACGGCAAGAAAGGAAAAGTTACTGTTCTGCACAGAACTGCAGAGCAGTGGGTACAGGGCACTCTCTTTAAATGCTGTCCAAGAACTCATGAAAGATGCCTGAAATTAATTCCCAAAGAATTAAAGGCTCTGGAGCCAGAAGAGCTGAGCTGTGAGCTTTGTTACATCTCGCAGCTAAGTGAGGTCAAGCGTGGTCGATGCACTCTGCTTGAGATACTTCCAAGAAAAACCAAGGAACTGAAGGAAATGCTGCTGATGGAACTCTTCCATGCGTGTCCAAAGCCCCAGCAGGTGTTCTGGGATGCTGCGTTGTCAGAGATGTCTTTTTTGGATGGAACATTAAAACAACAAATCCCTGAGCACTTGTTATCAAAGAGCCTGTGGTACTTTCAACAAGAGCTGGGGTGTCCATCCCACTGTCCTGGCTGGGAGCCAGCACACGCCTGCTCTGGGGGAGAGCTGCTTTCCCTTTCCCTTTCCATCCCCTTCCTGCCTCCTGTCCAAAGGAGCAGCACGGAGAGTGAGCTGTGGCTCAGAGCTGGGTGAATCCCTCTGTGTGTGGGGTGTGTTTGGTTCTTATTTCGATGCAGTGTTGCAGGGAGGATCATAAATATCAGCAAAAAGCATTTTGTAAAACCACATTCAAACCCTACATCCTTCTCCCCACTGAACAACACACAGGATCCATTAAAGAACCACTTTTTCAGAAAGAACTGTCCAGGATTGAGGTTTCTGTCATTTTAACTAAAATAAAACCACCCTGAGCTGCTCAGAGTGGCAGAGGATCAAGCAGCAAGCCTGAGAACAGAATTTACATTTATTTTCAGATTATGTTTCTCCCCCTTTCCTTCTGTCCAGCCCTCTGCCAGTTGGAAAAAACACTGCCTGAATACACACAAATATTGCCAATGAAAAAAAAAAAAAAAAGTCGTGAAATTCCAAGTCCACCATAAATAAAAAGGGATCTGGTTTCTGCTCAGGTCAAACCCATCCAATCCAGAGGGTACCTACAAAAGCAGGAATATGCATTTGTGAGGGAACTCATCAAATTAACGACAACATATGGTCCACACTGCTGCAAGTTTGGATTTTATTTCTAAAGGAAAAAAAAAGAGTATTTTTAAAGTTTACAAGCCCCAGGGGCACATTTTCCCGGTGCAAATGTATTGGATTGCCTACTGTAAATATGGCACATCACGCTGCAACAACAACAAAAACAATTTGCCTGCTAACAAATGCAAGGTCAGCACGCTGATACTTGTGCACACAGATAAGTGTTCTGGCTCCATAAATTTCAAGATGAGCTAAGATTTAAAAGGAGCAGCTGAGGGAGACAGACAGACAATCAGAGAGGAAGAAAAAGAGTAAATCAAACACGAAACAGCCAGTTAAAAAAATAAATAAATAAATAAATAAAGCAGTTAATATCCATGAATAATGGATGTTTGATTTAAAAGCAGTTTACTCCAATATGATGTAATTTTTGACAATCAGCCAGAGAGACTATTTTGCAAGTTCTTGCCAGATATAAGTCATTGTGGGGAGCTGAGAACACAAGCACTTCTCTGAGCATGTGGAAAATTGACTTTCATGCCATCCGAGAGGTGACTTTTCCCTGGCAGACGCATGCGCTGGGCACCGCCTGAAAACCCAAAACCAGCAGAGCCCGCACAGCTCCCGGCAAATCCAGCAGGAAAAGCAGCTCCCTGCTCCTCCCCATCCAACACCTGCTGCACGAGTCACACACAGAGCTACAGACAAGTGGAGTTTGCTTTTCCCTTTGAAGTTTCCCTGTGCCTGGAGTTGCAGAGCGAGGCTCCAGGCTGGTGGCAAGAAGGGGAGCCAAGCGCTGTGCCGGCGCTGCCAACGCACCTGCAGCCCTGGGCACTGCCAGCCCCCGGGGCTCTGCCAGCCTGGGATGGGCTGGGATGTGGGCAGATGTCTGCTAGGACCTGGAATGGGGTCACCAGGCTCGTTTGACTCGTGGCTGAAGCCTGGGCTAAGAGCTCCAGGGCCCATGGGGAGCACGTTGTGCTTACCCACTGAACCACCCACGCACTCAAAAAGTCCCTCTAGCCCAGGGACAGGTTTTCCCTAACCTCAGAGAAACCTTATCCCGTGGAGAAGGGAGGCAAGTTGAACCTTAAAAACTGAATTAATTCCCTTGGTTTCATCACCTGGAATATTCGTGGCACATCCTAGCAGCTGTGTTTTCCAAACCTGAGGCACCTACCTAGGCTGCCATGCCAATTTTGAGGCACTCCCACTATTGTACAAACAGGGGAAAAAAGCAGAATGTCATTCATGTCAGCCAACAGAAAGGGATTTGTTGATTATTTAGTTCGTTTTTTATTCATTTATTTATTTTAACTTGCAAAATTATTCCTGATCATTTCTTCGATCAATAAATCATGCAAAATTTCGACAAGGAAAAGTTCTGAACTCTCTGCTGGTCTCTTTTTCTTGTAGTGGCCAACACAGCTCAGCTCCTTGGAGAGTTTTACCTCTCTGAAGTGGTACCAAGAGTTTATAAAGAAAAAGGTATTGAAAACACCTTTCAACACCTCCAAAGATCTGCTAACACCCTGCAACTCCTCAAAGAGAGACATTTGGGCAAGTTCCATCTGTTCAGGCACCAGTAAGCCCTGCCCTTCTACTAGTATGAAAACAAGAGTCCATAAAGATGAATTTGTTGAAAATTGGGCTATATACAACGGTCACAGGGGTTAACAGAAGCGAAAACCCCCACATTTTTAAACAAGGAAAAACTACGATTAAAAAAATGGAAGTCTCTGGAACTCTGTGAGAACTGGAGACATTTGACATCAGGAAAGACAATGCAGCTTCTCAGTCAGAAGGATTTTAGTTAAAATAAAGTGCAAAAAAGATGTTAAAGCTTCTGTAAAGAAGCTATGACCTAAATATATCATCCAAAAATGACTGTAAAGTATGAAACTCAATTTAAAGGATTATTTACTATTGCCAGAGAAGCTGGGGATGCCCCTGGATCCCTGGAAGTGCCCAAGGCCAGGCTGGAAGGGGCTTGGAGCAGCCTGGGACAGTGGGAGGTGTCCCTGCCCATGGCAGGGGTGGCACTGGATGGGCTTTAAGGTCCCTTCCAAGCCCAGCAATTCCATGATTTCAAATTTGTTTTCACTCGTTATCAGTTCCCAACAGTGGTTAATTCCACTGGATGCACTCACACTTCCAAGCAGCTGAAGAATTCCACGGAAACACCAAATCCAGGAGCAAACCCAGGCAGTGTTTCACGGCTGCTGAGAGGAGCCAGGTGAGCTTGAACACCTTTCACCAAGTACAAGCCAACCAGCAGCTCCAAAGAGCTGCAAAAGTGACAGCATTGACAAGCAGCACCCAAGAGAGCTGATCTCGACACATCCACAGCCTTCTGCCTCTGAGCTGGAGCTTTAAACCATCCCTTCCCTCCTCTCTTCCCCATCCACCAGTCCTGGGACCAGGTTCCACAAAGCAACCAAACCCACAGCTGAACTGTCCCTGATAATAGCTGTAATAGAAATTCTCATGCATGCTGTATGAAGCTGCTTTGGTGGAAAAACCTCCAAATCCTCCTTGGTTCATTATCTTATATCCCCCCCAAGAACTGCTGAGTACGTTAAAAATTTTGAGCAGAATTTGAAATACAGGAGAAAGTTGTGTTTGAGGGTTTTCCCTCCCATCTCAGGAGAATAAACACCTCTAAATTTCATAGAAATAATCCACAAAGCTCATCTGAACTACAGTAGGAGCCCAGACTTACCTGACAGCAGATTCAGGGAAGGTTATAAAGGCAACAGCTATGAGAAAAGCTTCAGCCACATCCAGATTGCATCAGAAATCAGACGAAGTCAAGCCTAACGTTCATCCTGCTGCCTCCTTACGAGGGTTAGATCCTGACACAGAGAGGACCAAGGCCAGTCTGTGGATTTAATCTCCCCCATGGTGTTTAAACCCAAAATTCCAACAGGTGACTGCCCAGCCTTGGTGCTGGTGCTGCAGCAGCTCTGTGATCACGGGGCTCCCAACTGCCTGACATGGGGGATGTGTCACTGGCCTGACATCATCCCTCAAGGAATGTCCCCTGGATGCCCTGGGAATAAGGATTTCCCCTGTGGGTCGTTATCTGGGTTATTTAATTAGCCCGGCACAAGCCTAGATGGGAACACAGATCTCAGAATTTGGAACTTAAGGGAAATGATGTATTTCATGTTGAATTAACAGAGCTGAAACAACGAAATCTTTCACAGCTTGACTTAAAAAAAGAGCTCCAGGAGCACCAAAGCAGAAGAACTTTCAAGAAACAGCATCATATTTGGGTTGTCTGGTGCTACTAAAGTGCAAGCTGAACTTCTCAGGGATGAAGCATTTCTGTTTTCCCCTCCATCCTGCACGGGTGTCTCTCATCTGACAGGAGCCAAGTCTAGGCCACGGATTTGATGTTTTCCTCCTCTCCGACATAAAAGTTCTCACAAAATTTATGCCTCAGATCTCAGCTCTGCTGTCAAACACGGCTAAAATTAGAAAACGATTAAAAAAAGAGAGAGGGAGGGAAAAGATGGTTTCCCTAAGTGTTTTCATCGGGAAGCAGGTTACTAGGCAGGGATTGCGAGAAGAAAAATAATAACCCAGAGGAAAACAAAGAAAGCCCCAAAGTGGGGAGAAACACAGGCAGCAGCCAAGGGGGCTGGAATCCTGCAGGATTGCATTTCCAGGAGGGAGAGCTCTCCCAAAGACAGATTGTCACCGTGTGCCCAGCGTAATCAGCCGCTGCAAAGTCCCTTCACGTCTGGGCGAGGCCGGTAATTATCATAATAGACATTAGTAATTAATTTCCGGCGTGATGTCAGCTGGAGCAGCAGTGCCAAGGCAGTGTCCTTGTCACACCCCCCGGCTGTCTGGGCCCATCTCCCTGATTAGGATGCACCAGGCTTAATACAATCTGCCAGCAAGAGCAGGGCAGCTCAGGACTAATTTAGGAAAGATGTCCGGCTTTGCTGAGCGGCACTCGGGGCCTGGGGAGGTTTCTCTGTTCCTTTAGGAGGCACAGAAGTGATCACTGGGGTAATGCCCACAAATGAGGAAATTTTACCTCCTGACCTCCCACCTCCGGAGGGAAAAGAGCTGGATTAGGGCAGCAAAGGAATTAATAAAGACAGCACAGCTTGCAGCATCTCAGCCCTCGAGGTATTCATGGTGAACAGGGATTTTAAGGGGAACGAGATGAGCTGGACACATTTGTTCCTAACTGAGGAAGTCCTAAATAAAGCTTTCCCTTTCTAGTCGCTTGCCAAGGAAAATCCTGCGTTTTCACACTGCAGACCACACTCCTTTCATCTGGGTGCTGCCCTTCTGCTTCCTTCTCCACCTGCCTGAAGCACCCTCCTTCCCTCCCTGCTGACAGCCTGAAGTGTAACACAACAAGGGAATGCAAAGGGAGTGGAAAAGGGAGGCAAGACGCAGGAAAGGGACAGGAACTCTTCCCAAGGCATCTGGAAGCAGCTCTCTTCACAGCCTGGGCAAATACTCGAGCACACAACACAAAAAGCATCTTCCTCCTAAGGGTGTTCATATGCCTGACACTGCTCAGCATGTCCTCACCAGAAAGGCTGAGGGATGCTTTGGGCTTTTGGGTTGTTTATTGGGGTTTTTAGGTGGGTTCTTTGAGGTGAGTTCCCCTGATGCCACTGATGCAGCATAAGCTGACTTGGGCCTTGCTGAGGAGCAGAGGTTGCAAAGTGAACTCAGCTGGCTGAACAAGAATCCCTCACTTCAGCCCACAGAAGAACACAAAGAAGCATGAGATTATTGCCTTAAATTGTCTTCTCTCTCCTGTCAAAAGCTGGAGAGCGGGGAAAAAAGCCCTCAGCACGCACTCTTTTTTCCTTAATTACAAAGGTATAAAAATCTTATCAAAAACCAATTACAATACCTGGTTGGGCTCATTCAATAACCAGCCAAAGGTTTTGATGCCAAAGGCCGCTTCATGAGCAGACACATCGAGGCAGGTGACAGGCTGACCATAGACAGAGTGGAGAACTTTGCCAGGATCTTCTGCTTTCAGGAGATAGACAATGTCCTCTGCAGCTGCCACTGCCACTGGGCTCCCCGTGACATCTGGAACCAGATTAAGGAAGTTGACCTAAAAAGAGCAGACTTTTTATTTCTATTACAGTCAAAAATTCTTTTGCATCACTACTGCCACATGCTGAACTGAACCAACTACTCACGTGTGTCCTGAATCACCTCAATTATGGATTAATTCCACACAAAGACCAAGTACCAAGCTCATTTCTGAACTTTTGCAAGTTTAGCTCCTAGGGTGAAATTCAGCTCACAGTCTTTCGAACGAGCCCATAAAGAACCCAATTAATCAGAGCACATTACAATTAAACATCCCAAAACATCACCTCAAAGAAAGGAGCAAGACCCAATGGCCTCATCCTGAAGGACAGAAAGCCTCAAGGTTAAAGCACACAAAGCAAATATCATGGCTGGAATGTGAATAAGGTGCTCCAGAAGAGGAAACACATTGATATAACTGATGTTTATTGTGCAATCATGTAAATACACCCTAAATTAACACAGAGGCATCACAGCTCTAGGACAGCCCAAATGTCAGACCCTAATCCTCTGTCCCAAGAGCACGCGGATGGTGCTCTTCCCATTTCAGTGAAGATAGGGCTGGAAAGTTTCCCCGTGGGAAGGGTTTAAACTTCGTAACAGCTGATTTCTAACCCAGCCTTGAAAGAGAGTGTGGGGTCCTGAGTGTCTGTGCCATGGAGCAAACGGACTTGTCACAGCACACAAGTTAAATGGATCCAACTACAGTGGAGTGGGTGGTGCTTTTGCTAGAAAATCTCTTCAATTAACAAAATCCCCCAATATTTTAAGTACTGACTTCACTTGAGGGGGGATTAATCAGGAGTGGTTAAAATTACTTCACACCCTTTAACTGCACAGCTTCTTCCTACAGGAGAGAGGCTGCAAGACTCAATTATTCCTACACACTTCCCCTTTCAAACAAATGTTGATACTCTGAGACAAAATAAAACTTCAGAGAATGAGTTTTAATTACAACTCTCAAAACTTCAGTGACAGAAGGTGCAACCTAAAGAAGCTGCACGAGTAGTTACAGCTTCACAAGTGCCACTATTAGGCTGCCTGCAATATCCTGCCTCAGAATTAATCAGATAGTGTGGATCTGGAATGAGACCTGGAGTTTCAGCTCCAATTCTACGCGAGAAAACTGATTTACAAAATGAGCCAACTTAGTTTACTGTTGACAAAAAAACGAAAAAAAAAAAATTAAACCCAGCCAACCTCCTGCACCATATGGACTTGTGCTCATTTTCACTCCTAGTTTAAGCCAGCATTTCACCCTTGCTCTTCAGGGATGGAAGGCTCATCCCTTAACCTGCTCCGAAGTCAGAGCCTCAAGCTGACAACGCCCTTATCTAGTTCAGGCTGGAAGACTTTCATAAGATCCATCTTAACCCTACCAAAATAATTAGTGGAGCAGGAGCTGCTGGAACGAAGCAGAGTAGCCTGGAGACTCACCAATTTCTGGATTTCAAATGTTCCTGGGGTTTGCCAGAATCCTTTGTCATCGGGGCTCTCCACCTTGACCTCGAAGCCGGACGCCGTGGCCACCGCGGTGCCGCCCGGGGCCAGGGCTAAGGCCTGGATGCGCTGGTTGTGCTGGAAGTGATGGATTGGCTCCCGCCCCAACAGCAGGCTCCAAACACTGACAGTCCCTGCAAAATGGGCACTGGGGGTTAGCTCAGGCTTTGACACAACTTTCAAACAGCTGCAAATCGATCTGGTGGAACAAAGGGAATAGACAGGGAAGAGATGAGGGCAGGAAATCGGAACTTCAGGATGCTGTGGTTCCTCTGACCACGGAACAGGTTCTGAGGAAAATTCATGTGCTCTGGCCTGAAGCTGAAGGAAGAGATGTACAGATCGGATACTGGGAAGGGATTGTTCCCTGGGAGGGTGGGCAGGCCCTGGCACAGGGTGCCCAGAGCAGCTGTGGCTGCCCCTGGATCCCTGGCAGTGTCCCAGGCCAGGCTGGACATTGGGGCTTGGAGCAGCCTGGGACAGTGGAAGGTGTCCCTGCCCATGGTAGGGGGTGGGATGGGATGGACTTTAAGGTCCTTCCCACCCAAACCCATCTGTGATTCTGTGATTCCAGGCTCTATTGCTCTGTAACTTATTTCTAATTTTGGACTTTCCAATAACATTAATACCCACCTTGAGGAAGACTCTTGACTTCTTTCACACTTCCATGTTTGGAGATCAGATGTAAACAGACACCTGAATTTTTGTTCTATTATACAGAGGCCCTGAATTACCCCAAAAACCAGTGAGGAAGAACCCACACTCAAATTTTAAGTCACTTTGATGCACAATTCACAGAATCACAGAATATCCTGAGCTGGGAGGGACTCACAGGGACCACCCAGCCCAGCTCCTGGCCCTGCCCAGACACCCCAACAACCCCAGCCTGGGCATCCCTGGCAGCGCTGTCCAAACGCTCCTGGAGCTCTGGCAGCCTCGGGGCCGTGCCCATTCCCTGGGGAGCCTGGGCAGAGCCCAGCAGCCTCTGGGGGAAGAACCTTTCCCTGATATCCACCTAAACCTCCTGACACAGCTCCAGTCACTCCCTGGGTCCTGTCTCTGGTGACCACAGAGAAAAGCTAAAGAATACAAATCCTAAAGAATAAAGGAGTGTAAGTCAAAAGACAACATATTTGTAATTGCATTTTTGCCAGCCTGGCTCCCCAATTCTCCATTTAAAAGCATCATAATCGGAGTAAGAGCAACCTGAGGCAATCAGGAGGGAACAGAAGGGAGCTGGAGCCTTCTGGGCCACCTTTGCACTGAATTAAGGAGAAGCAATCTTCCAACGTGACAGGCAGGGCTGGAGAAGCCTCCCTTGCAGTGGAGCACGTTAATGATGAAATGATTAATGGCAGCTCTTCCTTCAGAAGGAGACATAAAAGCCCTGACAGACAGCTGTGGATGGGCACCGCTGCCAGTTTGCAAACACTCCTCCTCAGTCCCAGAGGAGGTGAAGCAAGAGTGTGGTAATGAAACTGCACATAGTGAAATGGTAGCTAAATGAGTTTAAATTGATTTATGTTAGCTTTTGTAAAGATTATTTGGTATCTGGAAAGTGCTACCCATGTGAAATAATGCAGATAATCCTTAAGATCCCTGTCTAATGGCACTCCCACTGAATATTTATATTCCTCACCATGGGAATGAGTACCATAATGGGGACCATTTTTGTTTTATTAGGGATGAATATTTAAATTAATCTGCTATTTGCCTAAACAATTAGCCGCCTCTGTTTGTTTACACAAAGCCAAAACTGCAATTAGGCTTCCATCAAAAAGATAAGTCCCGACTAAAACTGTCCCGACGGAGTCGTAAGGGCTCAGAGCAGAACTTCCCAAAATTACTTCTTAGCATAATGGTAATTATGTTAATTGCTTGAAAGGTAAATAACTGCTGAACTGGGTTTGCAAAGCAGACTGGTTGCACACACTCAGCTTAAAACCAGTTAACAAATCCAAATGGGCAGCACAGGCTCCATCCCCTCCACCCCACACCAGGGCTGAGCTGAGGCACCTCTTCCCTAAACAAAGGGATGGGTAAGAGAGAGATGATTGAACCAGGCAAAGATGATTGAACCAGGCAAAAAGCCCCACGAGCGATAGAGTGACAGCAGAACATGGGTGTTAGAACTGGATTTTCGTGTCACACCACGGATTTGGCTGCCAGGCTCCTCCAAGCAGGAGGATTTTTGATTTTTCTTCAGCAGTATGTTTATCCCAGTTCAAGACCAGGTTCATGAAGGGGGAAAAGCGAAGCTGATTTGTTTTCAGTGAAGCCTTTTGTTTACACATCTCTGTGCTGAGCATTTCAAAGGTCTGACAGTGTCTTAATGGATGAGAGTTCTGGAAAATAACAAAAATACTCTGACCACAGGAGCAAACTGGGAAACCCAGAGCTCAGGGTTCTGCTCTCTAACTTTGGGCAACAAGTCACTAATAATTATTATCATTACTATTATTACTATTACTGTTATTATTATTATTGCTGCACCTCAAACATGACAAAGAGGTGACAGAGAAATAATAAAATGCAATAATAAAACTGCTTCAAGACAGGTACTTTTTTGTTTTTTTAACCAGATATTCAACAGCAAAATCTGTCCAAAATAAAAGGTTTTAACCAGGCAAAAACAGAGCGTGAAACATCTGATACATGATATGGGCAACACATTCCTGGTAATATAAGAAAAAAAAAAGTGACTTGTAAGGTCCCAAATTCACATGTAATGAAGGAGCACGAAGTAAAGAGTAACAAGGAGAGTTCAAAGAATATCCTGAGTTGGAAGGGACCCACAAGGATCGTGACAGAAGGAAAACAGAAAAAGCAAACACTCCACTGGATTTATAAATAGGTAAAGCTGCTACGAGGGCTAAAAGTGCTGCTCAGAATATTCTGCATTTCACTACAGAAACAGCAAAAGGTATTTATGGGCGTGCAAGTCTTTGCAGCAGTCAATCATGTTTGGGTAAGAGCAAAAAATCCTCCACCATTCCAGTTCAGGTTATTAGTGTGGCAGCATAAAAAAAAATCAGGCTAAGATTTAGCAGTGCAGATGAGATCACTGCTCTCCAGAGTCTGTCTTCCTGCCTCCAGCACTGCCCAGTGCCTCATTTCCACAGCAAGTCCTCTGCTAAGGTGAAGTTAAGGTTGCAACCATACGTTATCTGTTTTTTATCTTGAATACTGGAATCTTGAAAGTGTTAGAAGGTCATTAAATCAAAATTATAAGCAGCACTTTCACGGCACGCTAAAATCTGCACCATAATCATGATTATTCCAACTGAACTCCAACAATAACTCCCCAAAATTACTCAGAATTATGAGCAAGCTGGAAAATCATCCTGGCTCAAGAGAACAAGGGCAAGAAGCTGCTGCTGCTGCTGTAATGCTGACACTCGACATGACAATCACTGCACCAGCCTTGTTTATACACTCTGCCCCAGATCCGACAAAAAAGTCAACTCCCAACCCAATATATTTTTGAACTGTGGCCTGATGAAAGGTCCATTGATTGCAATTCCCTCCAGGTTGGAAGGTACTTGGAGAAAACACTGAGCATGAGCCTGTTGTGCCTCAGAGAGTGCAGTGCTGATCCTGACTGATCGCCCAATTTCGGCAGCACCAGCCAGCCTTGCACAGCTCTTGCTGTGTCAAAGGTGGGGGGCTGGAGGCTCCTCTCCCTCCATCAGCAGGGCTGGGAGCACAAAAGGCATCCTGCAAAAGCAGCTGTTACATCTATTTCCCCTCAGGTTTCTCTCTGCATTTGCTACAAAATTAAAACAAAACCAACTATCTCTCTTCCTGTAAAATCCCCTAATCCTCCGACAGGGAAAGGCAGCACAAACACAGAGGCAAACAGAGTTAAATCTCATTTGTAAATATTATCCTGGCTGTGTCTGGCAGCGTCACAGAGCCTGTCTGAGCCCCTCCTGAGCTGGGCACAGCACAGGGCACTGCCCACCTGAGCTGCCTGCTCCAGGAGGTTGGGATGGGAGGGCTGGATTTGGGCGTGGAGGATCCCAGCTCAGATCCTGAAGTCCCATTGCATCAGCTCTTGTCTGTTAAAACCAGCATTTGCTGTCAGCTAGGGGCTGCTGCCAGCTTTGGAAAAGATGTAAAGCAATTTACACGTGCGTTATCTGAAAAATAAATTTAAAGAACCAGAATTTTGTCTGTGCTGGAGCACGGAACCCAAACGTGCTCGTGGTTTTCACACTCATTCACTTCAGCTTCTAAACACAACTGCGTGGGAAGGCCAGAAGCTGCTGAACTCACATCATCTCCACGATGTTTGTCCTGTTTCAGAGTTGTGGTCTTGCCACTTCTACCCCGATCTGAACAAAATAAAACTCCTTTTTACCTTTTGAAAACTCTTGGACTTGATGATCCTTGTGGGTCCCTTCAACTCAGGCTGCTCTGTGATTCTATGGCTCCTTAGAGGTGTTTTTTTTTTACTCCAAAGTAGGAACATTAATTTATTTATAATTTTCAGCTATATCATATCTCTATGAAGTACAAGCAGTATAAGAAAAGCATGGGTGGAAATGAGCAGCGGCCTGGAGTATCGAAACTTCTTATTGTGAATTCTGAGTTTTCCCTAAAAACATTTCTACTCAGAGGAGCCAATTTAACCTTAGCAGACACTTGAAGTTCATTAACCAACAGTTTACATTTAATTTTTACTTCCAGCAGGTACTGAGGGTACAAAGCAGTGAGAGATTAGTGATAAGATCAGTGATAAGAGCCTTGCCTTCACCCTACCATTACCACACCAGTTCCCACCAAACGCCCCCAGATTTTACCTCCACCATGTGATACCAACCCTGGGCAGTCCCTCAGAGAAGGCACAGACCCTATTTCATTCCCAGCATGGGGAATGGGATGACTGGGATGGGAAACCACACTCTTGCTCACCCAAACCAAGAGGTTTGCACCCACAGCCACCAATGGCAATAAATAAATAGCCCAGCCCCTGCTCCTGTAGTTTCCTTGTAACACTTTTTCCTTCACTCCAGCCAGCCTAGAATGCTCCCGCTCTCTAGGAGCACTCAGGGCAAGGCACCAAACCCACCACTCTGCAAAGAGGGTACAGAAGGGACAACACCCCCAGGCAGCTTTAGGGGCATCAGAAAGGACAAGTGCACAGAATTCCAGTCCCAAAAAGCAGCGCTGCCAGAATTCCCCTCCTGGAGCCTGCGGCAGGCAGCAGCACTTCTGATCCCTGCAGCAACCACCTTCCCTTGCTCCATGGAGTGGCTCTGCAGCTTGTGAAGGGCCACCAGCTCCTCACAGTGGGTCTGAGGGGGCACGAGCAAGGCAGCAGGACCGTGTCCCCTGCCGTGGCTGCACCAGGGTGGCCGTGGCATTTAAAGGACAGCAGGAAAAAGTTCTGTTCTCCTGTTGCTGCACGTTGTTTTCAAGTCAAACCATGAAACTCCAGAGCGCAGGGGGGAGAGGGGTGGCTAAAGGAGACTGCTGTTTCCCAAAAGCTGTGGCTCCCAGCCAAAGGCAGGCAAGCATGGAGCAGATGGAGTCCTGGCAAGGCCTCTCCTGTCCCTGCATTAGCAGCATCTGCTCATTACCCAGAACCCTCGCCTGCTTTATCTAATGCTCCAGGAAAAGCATTTTGATTTGATTCATTTCAGTTCGGTAACGTGCAACACAATTAGTGGTAAAATCAAACTGGAGCACTGCCAGTGCTGACAATAGGAAACAAGGCAGAAGAAATATGAGGCCAGTGGGTTGGAATTCAAAAATCACAACTGTGGCTCGAGTTGCCAAGTCCCGTTGCCCCAGGTGTACATCCAGTGCCCCCACTGAGCGCTGGCACAGGCACAGGGAACTTCATTTGCTCCCCATCCATTTCTCCCTCCTTCCCCTCTCCTTGCAGCCTGTTTCTCCGAGGCTGGCGCCGTCAGGAACATTCACCAGGAGCCACAATCCCATTTTCCTTCAGTGCCACCGTGGAGTGACAACCCACTTTGGATAGGGGCATCCCGGGAAGACAAACCTGTCTCCTTGCTCTGCTTGCTGTGCCTTGGGAAGGGAGCTGCAGGAGCAGAGCAAGGCAGGCTGTGCCTGTCAGCCCTTCCCTGGGATGGGGTGCCAAGGGCAGCGCTGCGGGAGCCCTGCTGGACCGGGAGGAGCCGATGCTATCGCAACGAGCCAGGGATCCGCCAGGGAAGTCTAGACTCTGCCTGACAGCACCACCTCCAACACGAGCAGATGGTTTCTCTGGGTTAGTCAAACTTACAAACAAAGAGGAAAGGGAGCTGGAAAAGTACAACAAAGAACAATCAAACACATTATCTTCAAAGCCGCCCGCTCCCTCCCCAAAATTTAAAATAACTCTCTGCACCAAAGTGTAAATATGTGCTTTCGGCTTGCAGTTAGTAAACACTGCTAAAATGGATCTTTTTATTTCCCTATTCCCATAGAAACTAATCTATTCTGACCAAGGCTTCTCAAATCAGAGTCACTGCCATATCAGAGAGCCTATTAAAATTTCTACCCAAAAGAATAAAAGATGCCGAGCTTTATGCAAACTAGTTCAGTCACAGCACTGACAGCAAGGGATATGACAGGCAAAAAACCCAGACAAATTATTAGATTAGTCAGTGGGAAACTAGAAAACAAACAAAAGACCCTCTGCTAGTCATTGTTTGGCTCACTGGAAAAAAAGCCAGCACTTAAAGCTGTGTTATAATTTCCTATGACTCAAGTAAATAATATTAATAACACCAGATTTGCTGTTGTCAGAAAATGTTGCCTATACACAATTTTTACCCACAGAAAACCATCCCAGTATGATCCAAGCTAGAAAAACAGCTAAGGATGTTGAGAATCTTAAAACACATGAAGCATTTAATTTACTTTTAAAAATAAATGTGTGGAATAGGGATTTTGTTTGGATTATCCACCTTCTGCTTTGTTTTCACCTGTACAAACGCCAGGATCAAAGACAGTATGTGTACAAAGCTCTCTAAGTGTACAAATATTCTTTATTTATACCCAAGGAGCCATTTTAAGTGTTAAATTATACATTTTAAAGAAAGATGATGGGACTTGAATTCTGCCTGAGCCCCTCATCTTAGGATCCCAGTCAGCCAGCACTGTTCAAACCTGGCTTTTTTAATTGCTGCTCCCACATCCAGAAGATGTTGGTCTCTGGCTCTTGTTGTCCATTATAGAAAACCTCTAAGGATATTTAAAACAATGCATACAACCAGGATTTTATGAGGGTTTCACTAAATATTAGGTCAAAGCTTCATTTCTTTAAATCCAAGTATATAATAACAACCCAGCACTGCAAACCAACACTTCAGTGCATGCACACACCACGCCAAGAGCGAGAGGGACGGGGATTAATCAGACATCCAAGTTTACCACCATCCCCATAACAAAGCTCTGCAGCACCCTAAGGGAGTTTTGGCCAGAGGAGAAGGCTGGTGGAAGAATATTTAATATTTTTATAGCAAAACAAGTTATTTGCTTAAGATAGCTTGGCTGGACTACAGCCTGGCACTCAAGCTTTGTGCAGCAGCTCCAGTAGGAATTAAAGCTCAGTTTTAATGGGTGCTATGTTCCAATGCCTCCTCCTAATGCATTTAGGGTTATTGGCCAACTTTCTCACATAAAAGCAAGTGTGTGCGTGTGTGTGGATACACAGGATTACAGACACACAAAAAGCTGAGCACAGCTGCTTCATTTTCGTAGAGCCTTTTTTTTTGTTGTTGTTGTTGTTGTAATAGGGAGGAGAGTTGTGGTTGCTCACCGTCCTCGTAGGCTGCCACAGCCAGGGAGCTGTTTATCCTCACAAAGGAGACGTGTGGCGGGGCTCCAGCCCCTCCAGGGCCCGCCACTGCTGCCAGCACGGGGGCTGTGTAGTCCCAGGTGCGGGTGTCCCACAGCCTCACCTCTCCCGAGGTGTACCTGCAAAACAAGGGCACTGCTCACCCCACAGCATCTGAAAAGAGATGGCTGGAGCAGAAGGGAGGAAGACAAACGGGTTAAAACAGCTCCCAGACTGATCCTCCCCCCGTCCTCTGTGCACAAACCCATCAGCTTTGCCCATTTTAGTCCCATTTATTCCATGTGGCACCGGCTCTACCAAGGCAGGCAGGTGAACTGAAATTGGAGCTACAAGACCAGGAACAGCATGGCCATCAGGACCAGAGAAGTCATCCTTCCCCTGTACTGGGCACTGCTGAGGCCGCACCTCGAGTGCTGTGTCCAGTTCTGGGCCCCTCAGCTCAGGAAGGACGTGGAGGGGCTGGAGCGTGTCCAGAGAAGGGCAGCAGGGCTGGTGAAGGGCCTGGAGCACAAGCCCTGTGAAGAACGGCTGAGGGAGCTGGGGTTGTTCAGCCTGGAACAAAGGAGGCTCAGGAGTGACCTCATCACTCTCTACAGCTCCCTGAAAGGTGGCTGTAGCCAGGTGGGGGTCAGGCTCTGCTCCCAGGCAACCACTGACAGAATAAAAGGACAGAGCCCTGAGCTGCGCCAGGGGAAGTTTAGGTCGGACATCAGGAAAAAATTCTTCACTGGAAGAGGGATTGGGCACTGGAATCGTCTGCCCAGGGAGGTGGAGGAGTCGCCATCCCTGGAGGTGTTTAACAAAGCCTGGACGTGGCACTCAGTGCCACGGTTTAGCTGGTGAGGAGGTGTTGGGTCATAGGTTGGACTTGATGATCTCGAAGGTCTTTTGCAGCCTAGTTCATTCTGTGATTCTGTGAGCCACACAACTGAGCTACCACTATCAATATTGCAACTAACACACAAGGAGAGCCAGGCTCAAGAGAAAAAACATAATCAGGAACAAGCCTAAACTACGTCATGGCAAAACTTCAGATTGGTTCTTTTCAGTCTTTCAAGATTTGTGGTGCTGGTTGTGTTGAACCAGAGCGTTTTCCTATGTCCATACAAGCACCCACCCAACCTATTGCTCTTTATAGAAAGAAATTTCTTTTTACAGAAGAAATTTCTTGATGTCTCATCAACAGATCACCCTACTTACATCTCTGAAGACTAATTAATTAATTCAACTAAGTGCTCTCATTAGAATTAAGGCAGCAGTTCTTTCATTGCAGAAGGCTCACCAAAATATCACAAAAACTGTAGTTAAACATCAGCTTGTCAATGAGGAAATAAAGAAGCAGAGCTAAACTTTCCAGATAATAGTGAATATATCTGAGTGAATGAAGGTTGTTACACAGCAAACAACACATAAACTGCCCTGGGCCATCCACGCCCTCACAAGAGACTATTAAAGGAAAAACAATCACAGGCAAAGCAGAGAAGAAGCTGCTTCTACAACAGGTCAAAGACCACAGGTCAGTAATTATTTAAGGCCAGTTTTGACAAAACTGTGATAATTAACACTGTCAGATGTCTTCCTCTGCCACAGCTCACACTTGGATTCTTTTGGAAAATCAAAGGTGCTTCCTGCTCTGTCACCTTTGTTGTTCCATCCTGCTTTTTGGGGGCAAAGTATTATGAAAGAACAATTCTTACAAGCCTGAGAGGTCAAGTGGTTGGGAATCTGGCTGTGCTGCGCTTAGAGGAAAACAAAGCAGTTAATTACACAGGACAAGAAGGAAAGGAAGGTTCAGCAGATGTGGGACTTGCACACAGGTTTCCCAGTTCTCTGGGCAGTGCCATGCCCGGGGCTCCAGGTACTGGGAGCAGATCACTCCCAACAAACATCTCCTGGTGGAAAGGGTCCAATCTACAGAAGGGATTAAAGTGCCCAGGGGGGTGGGGAAATCTGTCAGGCTGAGAGAGATGCACATTAATCCCCTGCACCGCTCAGGAAGAGAGGGAACCGTGTCCTTGTCACCTGCCTGCTCTGCTGGGCTTTACAGGGGAACACGCAGGGAAATGAGAGAACAGGGTGGGACACTTCTCCCTCTTCCTCCCTCTGCAAACGAGGCCCAAACCCCCCTCTGAATCCTGCTTTCATTTCCAATTTACAGCAGCACAGTCTAAGAAGAACAGACCATGAAGGAAACTTCCCCAAAGCAAAATGCTTCACGTTGGATCGGACACGGAGTGCGGATCAGCTCACAACAAATATCTTCAGTTTGCAAAACTAGAAAGGGCTCGCTTTGCTTCAAAATCTGGAGAAAACCCACAACAGGACAGGTGATTGCACAGATCTGCTGCAGTCCCCTTCAACAAGAGGCACACAATGTTTTGGAAGTGTTTCAATTTTGAGCTGAATTTTGTTTCCTTATGTTAGGGTTGGTTGGGGTCGTGTTTTCAAGCTTCTCCTGACTGCCAAGAGCAGCAGATTCCTCCCAAGGGAAGCCAAAATACTCTTGTCACTGAAAAGTGAGTTTCAGGGGAGACATAAAACACTGGTAGAATGGATAGAACTCAGTGACACAATATTTGTTTTCATGTCTAAATAAACAAGGAAGAACAGCATCTCCTCCTAGTGTAGCTCTCACATAGTCCAGGCTGGAGATGTAAAAAGAAAGAGATGGACAAAATGGCAGGAGAAGAAGAGAGACCCAGGGCTGGATAATTCTCAGGGCACACTGCATCTGATTTCCCTACACAGCACAGAACACAAGGGACCCACCAAAAGTAACAGTGCAATGACTGCAACCCTGGAATTAGAGATCCAACATCACAGTACCACAGCAAACCCTTCAATTAATTTTATCTCAAAATTCAATCAAGTCAAAATTTAGTTTGAACCGTTCTTTGTTCACTAAGAGCCACCTGAACCACCTCTAAGCCAAGCTCAAACTGGAGCAGCACCACCAAACACTCCTGACCATTAATTTGAAATCAATGTAACTCGAATTCTGATGTGTTTGTGCTGGGACCTGTGTGTTTGGCAGGCTCTGCATCAGCCCACCCTGCAGCCTCCTCCTCCCTGAGGGCTCAGCACATGCTGGAGAGCTCTCCCTCCAATGCCACAAAGCCGCTGTGCTCTCCCAGCCCTTGCCAGGACCTGCAGGACACCAGAGCTTGTCCACTTGTGCCCCAGTGGGCTCAGACACTGCCCAACCATCCCTGAGAGCATCCTGGCCTTGGTGCTCCCTGCAGTCCTGTCGTGACACAGACCAGGGAGACTCCATGTGCCAGGAGAGCCCTGCAAGAGCCCACCAAACCTCCCCCGTGGCTGTCCAGAAATCCCCGCAGTGCCAGCACAGGAGAAGCTCCTCAGGAGGGTTCCTAAGGCTTCCTGCATCCCTCCTCCCTCATTTCCCACCATTCCCACCCTTTCCAGTGCAGTCCCACGCAGCAAAGCTGAAGGATTGGGAGAGATGTTCCACAAGACCATGGTGGGAACACAAGTGGAGCTCCAGGTCTGGGCAGGGAACCAGCCTGGGGAAATGGGAGACATAAACCAGCTCCTCCACTGCCCATTTCCAGTGTGCACTGGGCCTGCACCAGGACTGAACTGGAAGAATTTCAAACACAGATGAATCCAATTCAGGAGGAGAAAAAAAAAAATTTAATGGTTCAGCTCGCCGCTTTTAATGCTGTTGTAAAGAGCACCACACTTTCAATTTGTAACCACAACAAAAGGCTTTCAAACTATTAAAGCATTGCCTTGCTGTAAAAAAATAAAAAGGCTGCTTTATTGCAGATAATTGGCAAATCTGCCCTATCAATAGAGATGGCTGGAGAGAAGAACACACTGCACTATTTCTAGGTAATTTCAAAATCTCTATTCATTTCCCACCACAACTTTTACATTTTGTCCTGAAAACTTCATTGGGATCACTCAATGAAATAACCCCAGATGCAAGTCCTGCCCAAGAACAAGCACAGCACTCCAAACCCCCTCAGTTACTGATTTTTCTACCAAGATGGCAATGAAATGCCCACTTAGCTTTCTGCTGGAGTGAAAAAAACACCCAAACCACCTCAAAGCTCCCTTCCTGTTTAATACAACAATGAACACACATCCTATTTGCTCTGCTACCAAGAGCTTTCAGCTGCTGCTGTTTTCCCCTGATGGGTGCCATGAGCTGATTATTGCAGGGGCAGGTAAATACTCCAACACCTGATACAAGACACTTGCACTGAGCACACCCAGCAGACCAACCCCAAACCCTAAAATAACCCCCATAAGAGACCACACCTGCTTCATTTCATTTAGAAAGGCTGTCCAAAGCCTTGCTCTCCTGAGCGCAACAGGGAGCAACAAGAAGCCTGTTGCTCACAAGGCCAATCTCCCCCTCTCCTGATACCCCTTCCCTGATTCCTTCCATCCACACCACACCTGGCTCCCAGCTCTCCCTACTCACAGACACATTTCTCCTTCTCTGATGTTCAACAGAGCCTCTCCACCCAAGTAACTCAGCTTCTTTGATGGACTCACATTCCACTCTGCCCACGTTCTTCGGAATATTTCAGTATAGACACATGAGAAGCAGGAGCAGCAGGAGAAAAGACAAGCTGTATTTTTCTAAATATACTTCTCCTCAACGAGCCAGTTCTGTGGTTCTGGACAGATATGGATCTAGCTGTAAAAATTAGCCTGGAGATTCAGCTTAAGCTTTACAGAGATGCATCAAAACCTTGCTGAAATGGAGCAACAATAGGTGGAATGCACATGGCACAGAAAAACTGGAGAAAATTAAATTCATAGACAATAAAAATATCTACTCACTAAGCAAAAGCATTCTGACTACTTTTTACTGGCAGTAATGACATGAACATTTTGCTCGTGCCCTCTCACATGAGTGGAAGCAGAAGGAGCTGGGGGTTAAAAGCTGCTGCTGCCCCACCATGAGTATCTGGGAAGCAGGTGGTGGAGTGCAGAGCACATGTGGGAGGAAGCAGAGCTGGAGGCTGGGCACGGCTCTAATGAAGTGGTGCTGAAGAGGCAGACGATTTCATAAGGAGAAAAACATCAGGAAACTGGTCAAAACACAGAATCTCATCTGAAAAAGCTCCACTGTGTTGGATAGCAATAGCCAGAACAAATTTGGGGAAGAGGAGGAGGGGGAGGCTGATCTCTCTCCAGAGCCCCAGATGTCTTTATGGTTGCCTAATGACAATTATACTCAACCAATTAAGACACTGCTATCACAGTTGCATTGTTAGTAAGCCTTTGGCCCTGAGTGTTGATGGCTGTCTAATTAGTGTTTGTGCAAAGTACAACTGCAACTAATATATAAACTGACAAATACACAAAAGAAAAACTGTTAACAGGAACATTTTCCAAACAGTCGAGACTCTGCTCGTTCAGTCCACGGCAGCAGCAAAGACAAACTGCTTTCCTTCATGGCTGGGGTACTGCTGGCACTGCAGAATTTCACTTCCAACCTGAGGGTCAACGAGACCCTCACTGGGTTTCTGTTCAGACAGGATGCTGGTGCCACTCACTTTTGGTGTTGCCTCAAGCACATCCCTCCAGGGCAAGGCTGGCTGCACCAAGTTGGGCTGGTCACCAAAGACTTCTCATAAAGCACATCAGAAACCAGTTTACATTTTCCATATTTTCTCTAAAGAAATTATAGCAAGGAAAAGGAAGGAGAAAGAACCCCCTTTGTTTCACAGTCAGGTCTGATTTCCAGAAGGCAAAGTCTGTTCAGTTTCCAGATACCTGCGGTGATCAACAAACCAAAAAAAAAAAAACCCCAACAACTTTGTTTCAGGCAGTCAGTGACCATCTGTTAATACTCAAAAGATCTTATTATGAAGTCCTTACAATGTCAATGCATTTTATTGAAGTCAGTAGGAATTTTGCTCCAGTAACAGTCTCTGTTTAAACAGATGCCTGTTGATAAGCAAGTCAAATAATGAGTATTTTGCATTGTCTTGCTCCAACAAGCACCTCAGAGCTTTCATCCTTATTCCACCAAAAGCAACTCTCCAGTCCTTCATGTGTTTAATTAAGGTATCAGTCAGTTCCCCCCTCAGCAGGATCAAGAATAAAGCCCAATTAAACATGCAAACCCAAGCCCAAACGCCTTCAAGTCGGTTCAAATTGCTCCTGAGCTTCATCTTCTCTCCAAGGCCCAAGTGAGGCAGTGGTAACTCAAATGTCCAATTTCAAAACACCTCTCCATCAGAACTGTGGCACGTTGGGAGGTACCTCAATCACAATTAAAGATACTGGAATTAAAGGGATTCTAGCACCTTCTTTGTACTCCTCTGAAGTGAGGGATAAATGATGGACTGCTTAGAAACATCTACCACAGGATGAGGTGCCTCAAAGACTGGAAGAGGTGAAAGTTCCCAATTCTCCCTGTGTTCTCATTCCCAGGTATTTGGATACACGTATTTTGCCAACTGTAACCAACAGGTAGCTTGGCTGAGGGATTCCTTAAGGAAAGGATTCAGGAAAAACAAATGGTAGCAGAAAAGAACTACTTTACGTGGCAGAAAGGAATATAAATAGAACAATGGCCAAAAATAAAACACAAATGGAACAGGGAAGAGAAAATTTTCTGTTACATAGCAGAAAGCTACACCATAAAACACAAGGGAAAACAGATGGGGGTAAACCAAAACCAGAGTTTTAAACAATCCTAATGCTGGTAGAAGAATGCAGAGTAGAAAATTAATCTCCCTGATTTCATCCAAATGTTCTTTTGGGTTGCTTGATATACGAGTGCTGCTATGAAAAATGTGACTAATGTGTCCCAAAATGGATCTGGAAGCACTTTTAGATTTAGCATGTAGGAAATCCATTCTGAGCATCCTCATGATCAGTTCCCAAACTCTTCTGCTGAGAACCCAACTTTCCAATTTACCAACCCACGCCCATCTGTGGAGCCCTCACAGAAATGGAGCTGCAGAGAGCTTCTACCTTCGTTTTCAGGGCCTTATTTAGGAAATTATCACTCAAAAAAGTGGGTTAAGCTGCTGCAGTGTGTAGTTCTGTTATGTGTAACAAAATTAACATTTCACCATCCTCACTGCCTCTGCCTCACCTTCTATATTAAGTGCATGCAAATGTCATACCAAGGGAACAGAAACAAGCCAAAGGGTTGTATTGTAAGGAAAACAATTTAATGAACATTTATAGAAGCAGAAATTAGAAAAAGCCAAACTGTTTCTAGTAATTTGGTTTTTAAGGCCAAAAATCTCCCATCCCTTAGATCTAGGTTCCAGTGGCTTGCATCAGCCCAGGCCCATTAATTAAAGCAGCTTCTCTACCAAGGAAACAAATTACTGTGAGTACAGGAGAAAAAAATTATCTTTTCCACAAGAATTCAGGAGGAATTATGATGGAATTTGGGAACGCTCAGCTCCATCAGCCCTATTATGTCACAAAGGACAAACAACAGCTAAAACAATAGCTCCAGTAGCAGACAGAGGTTAGAAAACACCATTTGAGGACGCTGTAAATAGATCTGTTTGCTCGTTGGAAGGAACACAAACTGCAACACGCTGCAAGCAGCAGAGAGGAGAGGCAGCACCTGAACTCCAGGCACTGCTGGTGACAGCCCAAAGAGTAAAAACGAAATCTTCAGGAAGCTTAGTAGAAAGAAGGATGGGTTTGTATGGCCTTAGTAGAAAACCAGGATTTACAAGCTCAAAATTACTGCCTGTGACTGAGAACACTGAAGGCATCACTGAGCACATCCCTGCAGCAGCAAACCCCGCAGGTAAAGCAACAGCTCAGTGGCCAGGCAGGCTAGAAAAGCAGCTTCCACAAAGAGTCAGCATCAGCCTTCTACTCCCGGTTTCACCTGAAAGGCTCTTTTTCAGGAGCTGACAGAAAAGCCAACCTGGCTGTCACTTAACACAACCTCACCCAAGTGCCGTCTGTCACCCAACCCCTCTGAACCCGTGATGTCATTCCCGTGTGCAGCCTCCAAGGGTGACTCACTTGGAAAAGAGGCCTGACACTGCTCCTTAACAGTGGTGAGGATGAGTGAAGAGAGCACAAAAGGTTTGGGGAAGGCTGAAGAAAAAAAGCAATTATTGTCACCTTCTGCTTTATTTGACATCTTGGCTCCCAGTCCCTGCGAGGGGAGGGAGAAACCTAAGAAAGTTGTGCCATCATACGAGTGAAATTTAAGCAATTAAACAAGGCAGGAGTTTATTCAGGCTTTTGGAAGTCTTCAGTTTGTTAACTTTGATTCATTTTCATTACTAATTAATATTTTGGTTTCCTCAGGTCTGCACACTGAATTAAGATGCAAGAGCTAATAATAAATACCTTGAGAATAACCCACAAGCCCTATAGCAAAAAATCCAAATTAGATGAGAGTTGACTGAAGTTTTAAAAAGTGCAGTGAAGTATTTTCAAGCCTTTTGGGCTAGTTTCACACATCATTATGAAACTAAAGAGAGTAGCAAACCCAGCTTCTAAAAAGTCATTTGCAGGTCACCTTTGAGCAAGAGGAAAGTGGAGTGGGAGGTGATGGAAGAGAACAAAGGAACTCACCATAAAGGAGCAGCTACTTGTGTGTAGATGTTGCTCAAAATGACTTAAACTGAAAGGCCCAAATTGTTTGTGAGTGCTCCCACAAGACTCACCAGAATGAAGACAACTGCATAAAATCATTTCAGCATTTAGGATGTCAGCATGAGAAATAAACGTCCAGATTTCCCTAACTAACCACAAACGATATTCAGCAAGTTCTTCCTTAGCTTCTCATTGCCTTTATCAAGCATCACTTGGGGAAACACCACCTGTGCCAGGTGTGCTCCACCCTGAAAGGGGAGGAAATGTGACTGCTGGTTTATCAAGGCAATCAGCAGATGAATCTCACCAGCCCTAACTCCTCAAATCTCAAGGAAAGCTGGCAGTACATAGTGGGGAAGGCGGAAAACATCTGAAATTAAAATTTCAAGAGAAGCCAGGGCTGATTTCCCAGTCTGTAAGAGGTGCAGGGACTCCTCACAGCATCTGCTAAACCGGTTTGTGGCCAAGCTCTTCACTAACAGGCCACCACTCTTCCTTCAGTCAGGGAAAACTGAAGAAAAAAAAGGAAAAGCTGATAGTTTATAGTTCTGGGTCTTGGGAAGGGTGGTCTGACTCTAGGCCTCTTCTGTTTCTTTATTTTCAGAGCCACCAGCAGCAGTAAAGCCACCGTGCCCTTTCTGCAAGCATTAAAAAATTAACACATCCCCCTCACGCCCACTTGGTGTGGTTTTAGGGGTGAGCCGTAAGGGGACAGAGGCACCACCAGCACAAGGCAAGGTCAGCACAGGGCTCAGGAACAGCCACAGGTGAGTATTCCAGAGCCAGTCAGGCAGCAACAGTCTCACAGCATGCCACGGACATGTCACACCTCGGGATCCTCTGGAACGACAAGGTCAAGCAAGGACCAGATGCATGTTCTGAGATCACTCACTGTCCAGGAGGACCCAACCTCTGACTACATTGCCAAGAATACAAAAAAGTAGCAAAAAAGTAGCAATTTTACTGTCTGAACATGCATTTGCTCAAAAAACCCCAGATAAATTCAGATTTTAGTACAAGAAAGTGAAGCAATCCAGGGATTCTGTATGGCAAATGACAGCATCAGACACAGTGAGCCTCATCACCAGTAGGAATGTCTAAAAGCCAAGCAAGCAGCTATATAATTGCTTTAAGTAAGCTCTGACTTAGGGCTGAAACTCCATTTGAGTCGAGTATGAGGGGGAGAACATCATCCCTTTAGAGAAGATCCTTCGAGACGTGTAACCGTAGAAAGGCTGGCGAATACAACATTGATTGGGAGTGAGGTAACCACAACCACCACTGGCTCAAATGAAAAGGGATTCAGGGGCTGACCCAGAAAACAAGCCTCGTAACCACTGGGATGAAATTTTAATGACAAACACAAGAAGCTCTGCGTGCAGGCCAGATTGAATTATCTGATGTCAGGCAGCACCCGCGCGGCGCTCGCACAAAGGGGAGCTGCTCGCAGCCACCTTCGACTCCCAGCTCAGGTTGCACTTAATCAATCCTTCATACTCTGCCATCTCCTGGCTTCAGCTTGGGCAGCAGCGTGGGGAAAAGTGGAGAGTGCATGGAACAGGGGCATTTCTCTGTGTAGTGTGTCTTTGCTTCCTTCACAGAGTAATAAAGAGCTGCTCCTGAACGCGTTTGAACTGCGCCTCTATAAATCACACCCAGAGCTGCTGGTTTAAGTCACTCTGCCCACAACCTGTATCAATTCCCTTGCAGAAAGATTCAAAAGCTCTACAGCAACTAAAATAAAAATGATTCCACTTTGCAGCAGAATTTGAAGCAGGACAGTGAAGATGACAAGATCAGGCCCAGCAGAGCACGGGTTCAAATCAATCAGTGATTCCAGGCTTGGTCCAAGATTCCCAAAACACACCAGCCCCAGCATTCCTGCTCCCTGCACCTAGAACTCCTCTCTCCAACCAGCCCAACTAGAACTTAATCTGGCTACTGCCAGAAAAAGAATTAAAGATGTTTCTATAAATACATCAGCAACAAAAGGACTGCTGAGGAGAATCTCCATCTTTATTGGATCAGGGAGAAACAGTGACAAAGGATGAGGAAAAGGATGAGGAAAAGGCTGAGGGAATTAAGGCCTTCTTGTCCTCAGGATACCCAGGCTGGAAGACAGGGACAGGGAGCAGAATGAAGTCCCCACGATCCAAGGGGAAATGGTTGGGATCCTGCTGCAGCACTTAGGACACACACAGTCCCATGGGGCCGGATGGGATCCGCCCCAGGGCACTGAGGGAGCGGGGCAGAGCTCACCCGGCCACTTCCCATCCTTTCCCAGCAGGGAGGTCATTTACCCAGGGGACTGCAGCCAGCTGTGATGCCCAGTAGAAGCTGGGCTGGAAGGAGGATCCAGGGCAATACTGGCCTGTCAGCCTGAGCTCAGTGCCAGGGAAAGTTGTGGAGCAGAACATCACCAAGGCAAAGTGCTGGGTCCTACCCTGAGCCACTGTCACCCCACGGAATGCTAAAGGCTTCGGGAGGAGTGGCTGCACAAGGCGGACAAGGCTCTGGGGGTGCTGGTGACAGCAGCTGGACACGAGCCCAGGTGTGCCCAGGTGGGCAAGAAGGCAAAAGGCACCTGGGTGTCCCAGGGCAAAGCACTGGGCACCCCTGGGGCACCTCCAATCCTCTGTTCAGTTCCGGGCCCCTCAGGACAAAAAGGACCTTGAGGGGGTGGAGCGTGTTCAGGGAAGGGAACGGAGCTGGGGAGCGGGCTGGAGCCCCAGAATTGGCTGAGGGAGTTACGACCAAAAAACCTGCTGAAAACTGAGCAGCCCTGAGCCTCTGGTGCAGCAACTGAGACACAAGAAAGATAAGTGATGTCCCAAGCCACTGCATAGAAAAACCTTGGGAAATGCCCCACAATTCTGGATTAGCATTTGCAGCACCACTGACTTCCCAGGCCCTGCAAACTCACAGCCCAGCTTAGCTCAGACACACAAGTCCCTCTGTAATCACTGATTATTCCCATGCAAAGCTGAGCACACAAGTGTTTGTGAAACTGGAGAGAGAACCATTAAACATAACAGATAATTGATATTTATACTGAGAGGAGAATTGACTTTGTAAACCTCAGCTATTAAATTACTTCTTCAGTACTGAAAGAATGCAACAGTTTGCTATTGATCACCAGATTCATTACACTTTTATGACAAGTTTGAAAGCACAATGCCATTAAGTACAATTTTATAAGCTGGGAGAGACAGGGGATGGTTATGGTTGGATTTAAAAAATAAAAACACAGCAAACAACAAAACCCCAACAAATTCCTCAACATCCTAAATACTTCCCAAGTGCACATAAAATATTTCCCTGCACAATTTGCTGATGTCCTTGGAAGTTTTAGTTACAACTTGAAGTCCCCTTGTTTGATATTTACCATTTATCTCATTAAGAGACAAAGCAGAGTGAAGGACAAGCACCAAACAGCAAAGAATATAACAATTTTTGTGTTCTAATACTCTAAACTTTTCATTTACTAACCAGCCAAATTCAAACAGCTGAATTCTGATTCCCCCATGTTGTTTTATAAAATACATGCTCACAGCTTCATAAAGAGGTAATTCATTTTTCAGAGAAATCACTGGAAAGTCATTTAAGTGAACACTGCTTTTTCTAAAGGATACACACATGCAGCTTTTCCCTCAGTGGTCTCTTACCTGCTCACCTGTTTTCAGGAACCTGAATTATTTAATTTACCACATCCCTGATGTAAATTCACCAAGAGAATCAGGAGATACTGGAGGAACCAGACAACCAATATGAAAAGAGCGTGTGGAACCATGTGAACCCAGCTTCTGTAATACCCCAAGCTAAACCATGGACTATTTGAGTTTAATATGAGATTAATAACCTTTGTTTATTAATATTTAAAGAAATGTAATTTAATCTGCATAACTCCTATCTGCTGCATGTTTGGATATAAATACAATGGAGAAAATGAAGGAAAAGAAGAGCTGGAGGTTTTGGCAGCAGCATGGAGACAAGTGGGGTTTGCTGTCTGATGGTTTAGGTTTCTACTCTCAGCAGTCCAAGAGCACTCAAAAGCATTTCCATGGATGAAGGCTTTCAAGGCACCTTTCCTATAACCAGTCTGTGAATTTTAAAGTATTTTAGAAGTAGTTTTCTCTAATCCCACAGCATTAACATGAAGTGCTACCATAAACCATGGAACTCTGGTACACCAAGGACAGTGTCCCAGCTCCCCAGGATATCATAATTTTTATTTACTCATGGGATTTCTGGAGGGTTGCTAATTACGGAACCTGTGAAATTCAAACAGAACACAGTAAAGCCTCACACCTATTGAGAGAATCACTGCAACCTCTTCCAAAAATTTGTGAGGCTCTTAAAATCTTATTTAAGAGCCTAAACCAAATGACTAGCTAACATTAAATCAAGGTCCAGAAAACTTCTGTATTAGGAAAAGAGAAGTTTGAGTTTACCTATTTTTGGGTGGGTTATTTTCCTCCTAGGTTGTCTTTTAAGTAAGAACGGAGAAAAGTAACAGTCCTTCTGAAGTTATTTTTGTGTGCTGTGACAAGATATCCTTGTGATTAAGAGATTTTTATGGAAAAACATTTAAAAAGGGACATTTTTCAGTAGATTTGTAAAATGTTTCATACATTCTGGGGGGCTTCCACAGCAAAACAATAGATGGAGTTCATGAGAAAACACCTGAGCTTTTACAGGGACTACTTGTACATGAGATCACTTTTGAATAGTTCCATAAAAATTTGAGCTGCTGAGATAAGTTGTAGATAACCATCCTTATCAGTCACTTCAGGACAGCCTGTCTCAGGAACTGCAGGTGAATCCATTCTTATGCTTCAAACAGGTGTTGCTTTTGAATTTGCTAAAAGAAGCACCTGAGATTTCAGATGGTGAACATGGAGTGGGCATCACACAGCCTGGCAAAGGTGGAGCGAGCACTACACAGCCTGCTAAGGATGGAGCAAGCTTTACACGCTCTGGTAACAGCGAAGTGGGATTTACACAGCCTGGTGCAGATGGAGTGGGCATTACACACTTTACAGAAGGTGCAGGGGGCATTACACACTCTATAAAGGGTGCAGGGGGCATTACACACTCTACAGAAGGTGCAGTGGGCATTACACACTCCGTTAAAGTTGCAGTGGGCATTACACACTCTATAGAAGGTGCAGGAGGCATTACACACTCTACAGAAGGTGCAGGGGGCATTACACACTCTATAAAGGTGCAGGGGGCATTACACACTCTACAGAAGGTGCAGGGGGCATTACACACTCTGTTAAAGGTGCAGTGGGCATTACACGCTCTACAGAAGGTGCAGGGGGCATTACACACTCTGTTAAAGGTGCAGTGGGCATTACACGCTCTACAGAAGGTGCAGGGGGCATTACACACTCTGTTAAAGGTGCAGTGGGCATTACACGCTCTACAGAAGGTGCAGGGGGCATTACACACTCTGTTAAAGGTGCAGTGGGCATTACACACTCTATAGAAGGTGCAGGGGGCATTACACACTCTGTTAAAGGTGCAGGGGGCATTACACACTTTTAAAGGTGCAGTGGGCATTACACACTCTATAAAGGTGCAGTGGGCATTACACACTCTGTTAAAGGTGCAGGGGGCATTACACACTCTATAAAGGGTGCAGGGGGCATTACACACTCTACAGGAGGTGCAGGGGGCATTACACACTCTATAAAGGTGCAGTGGGCATTACACACTCCGTTAAAGGTGCAGGGGGCATTACACACTCTATAAAGGTGCAGGGGGCATTACACACTCTACAGGAGGTGCAGTGGGCATTACACACTCTGTTAAAGGTGCAGGGGGCATTACACACTCTATAAAGGTGCAGGGGGCATTACACACTTTTAAAGGTGCAGTGGGCATTACACACTCTACAGAAGGTGCAGTGGGCATTACACACTCCATTAAAGGTGCAGGGGGCATTACACACTCTATAAAGGTGCAGGGGGCATTACACACTCCGTTAAAGTTGCAGTGGGCATTACACACTCTATAGAAGGTGCAGGGGGCATTACACACTCCGTTAAAGTTGCAGTGGGCATTACACACTCTATAGAAGGTGCAGGGGGCATTACACACTCTATAGAAGGTGCAGGGGGCATTACACACTCCGTTAAAGGTGCAGTGGGCATTACATGCTCTACAGAAGGTGCAGTGGGCATTACACACTCTACAGAAGGTGCAGTGGGCATTACACACTCTATAGAAGGTGCAGGGGGCATTACACACTTTTAAAGGTGCAGTGGGCATTACACACTCTACAGAAGGTGCAGTGGGCATTACACACTCCGTTAAAGGTGCAGTGGGCATTACACACTCTATAAAGGTGCAGGGGGCATTACACACTCCGTTAAAGTTGCAGTGGGCATTACACACTCTATAGAAGGTGCAGGGGGCATTACACACTCTGTTAAAGGTGCAGTGGGCATTACACACTCTATAGAAGGTGCAGTGGGCATTACACACTCTGTTAAAGGTGCAGTGGGCATTACACACTCTATAGAAGGTGCAGGGGGCATTACACACTCTATAGAAGGTGCAGGGGGCATTACACACTCTGTTAAAGGTGCAGTGGGCATTACACACTCTATAGAAGGTGCAGGGGGCATTACACACTCTGTTAAAGGTGCAGTGGGCATTACACACTCTATAGAAGGTGCAGGGGGCATTACACACTCTGTTAAAGGTGCAGTGGGCATTACACACTCTACAGAAGGTGCAGGGGGCATTACACACTCTGTTAAAGGTGCAGTGGGCATTACACACTCTATAAAGGTGCAGGGGGCATTACACACTCTATAAAGGGTGCAGGGGGCATTACACACTCTGTTAAAGGTGCAGTGGGCATTACACGCTCTACAGAAGGTGCAGGGGGCATTACACACTCTGTTAAAGGTGCAGTGGGCATTACACACTCTATAGAAGGTGCAGGGGGCATTACACACTCCGTTAAAGGTGCAGTGGGCATTACACACTCTATAAAGGTGCAGGGGGCATTACACACTCTGTTAAAGGTGCAGGGGGCATTACACACTCTGTTAAAGGTGCAGGGGGCATTACACACTCTATAGAAGGTGCAGGGGGCATTACACACTTTTAAAGGTGCAGTGGGCATTACACACTCCGTTAAAGGTGCAGTGGGCATTACACACTCTATAAAGGGTGCAGGGGGCATTACACACTTTTAAAGGTGCAGTGGGCATTACACACTCCGTTAAAGGTGCAGTGGGCATTACACACTCTATAAAGGTGCAGGGGGCATTACACACTCCGTTAAAGGTGCAGGGGGCATTACACACTCTACAGAAGGTGCAGGGGGCATTACACACTTTTAAAGGTGCAGTGGGCATTACACACTCCGTTAAAGGTGCAGTGGGCATTACACACTCTATAAAGGTGCAGGGGGCATTACACACTCTATAAAGGTGCAGGGGGCATTACACACTCTGTTAAAGGTGCAGGGGGCATTACACACTCTATAGAAGGTGCAGGGGGCATTACACACTTTTAAAGGTGCAGTGGGCATTACACACTCCGTTAAAGGTGCAGTGGGCATTACACACTCTATAGAAGGTGCAGGGGGCATTACACACTTTTAAAGGTGCAGTGGGCATTACACACTCCGTTAAAGGTGCAGGGGGCATTACACACTCCGTTAAAGGTGCAGTGGGCATTACACACTCTATAAAGGTGCAGGGGGCATTACACACTCTATAAAGGGTGCAGGGGGCATTACACACTCTGTTAAAGGTGCAGTGGGCATTACACACTCTATAAAGGTGCAGTGGGCATTACACACTCTACAGAAGGTGCAGTGGGCATTACACACTCCGTTAAAGGTGCAGGGGGCATTACACACTCTGTTAAAGGTGCAGTGGGCATTACACACTCTACAGAAGGTGCAGGGGGCATTACACACTCCATTAAAGGTGCAGGGGGCATTACACACTCTATAAAGGTGCAGGGGGCATTACACACTCTGTTAAAGGTGCAGTGGGCATTACACACTCCGTTAAAGGTGCAGTGGGCATTACACACTCTGTTAAAGTTGCAGTGGGCATTACACACTCTGTTAAAGGTGCAGTGGGCATTACACGCTCTATAGAAGGTGCAGGGGGCATTACACACTCTGTTAAAGGTGCAGTGGGCATTACACACTCTATAGAAGGTGCAGGGGGCATTACACACTCCGTTAAAGGTGCAGTGGGCATTACACACTCTATAAAGGTGCAGGGGGCATTACACACTCTATAAAGGGTGCAGGGGGCATTACACACTCTATAGAAGGTGCAGGGGGCAGTGCCCAGCCCGGTGCTCACCCGGCCATGACGACTCCGTCGCAGGAGTGGACGTCGCACAGGACCCTGCCGGGCTCGTAGCGCAGCTGGCTCACGGCGCCCACGCGGTTCTGCAGAGAGGACACAGGGGTTGGTGCTCCCATTGCTTCACCCACCAAACTTTGCTGCTGGGAAACTCCCAGCTTTGTTCCTGCTACTGAGAGAAAACACATCTATCCCAAAAACCCCCCAGCACCTTTCAAGTGGCAAAAAGGAGCTGCAATACACACCACCAACTCTCCTCTCCAACTTGCTTGAGCCAGGTTGCCATTTTTCCACAGCACCTGGGTCCCTTTAAGGAAATTCCCTCCTACCTTCCAGTTGGTTTTCAACATGTGTTCTCTGGCTCTGCAGTTTTTGAGGGCAAGCTTCCAGCAGGAATGGTCGGAGATGCTCGTATCCAACAGGTATCCCTCCTCCTGGCACAGCCGGTACCACAACACTTCGTCTTCTGCAAGGATTTTCCATGTCCTGCTGACCTAGAAATCAAGGTTTTTATATGGATCTCTCATAAATTTTTAAGTAAAAATTGGATTTAATATAAAACATTAAATAGCATCTGAAATATAAATATATAAATCAACACAGGCCTGCACTGAGACGAAATTCTTACTTAAACAAATATATTTGTTCACTCTTTATACAACTGAGTGAATAAAAACCCCAAACCTTTAACAAAAGGCTTGTTTTCTGTGGGTTCTTTGGGAAGTAACTGAGTTTATACTCATAACATGGACACCAGCTTAGTGGCCACACTGTCAACCTCCAATATCAGGGTACTGGAAAATTTTGAAGGGAAAAGCAGCAAGCAAACAATTAGGATGGAATTGTGAGCTTAGAGCAAAAAGATGAATTTATTTTCATATTTGTAGCTAAGAAACCCTCTCAGATCACAGCACCATATCTCTGAAGTCCCACTGACAATGCCCGATTAGGGCTATGACATTAGTGATTTATAACCTATTGTATTACAGTATGCATAAATAGGAATGAATTATTAAGTTTTTCAAGCAGCCTCAAGTTGCTGCCCATTCCAGAGAGAACAGCTTCATCACAATCAATTGTGGGCTCAGAATTAAAGATTCAAGAGGTAAGAGCCAACTTAAGTAGCTTTTTTTTTTCCCCTCTGTAATTCTTAATTTAAAAAAACAGACGTAACCAATGAAAGCCATGACTGGTGAAAGCAGCAATCAATTGTGCTCTGTTTCTAAAAAGATTAAAACAACCTTCTGAGACTGACATCATTTTTAGTAAGTTACAATTAAGCATCTAATGTTTGTTTCGGTCCCCAGATTATGCCAAGAATCCAAGCCTCCCATGGACACAAACTCTCCCAGGACCTTTATATTTATTTGCCATTTCTTCCATAGTCACACACACACATAAAATGTTTAATATGATGAAAAAAGGGGTGATCGGAGTCACCTGCAAGTGTTTTTAAGATTTGAGACCTACAGAGAAGAGCGGTGCTCAAATAGGAATATCCAAATGCAGCAGAATGAATGTTCTTAATCACCCAGAGACCTCGATGCAAATTGGCAGGGAGAAGACAATCCCCTTCCATCCTCTGACAAAGGAAACAACCTGCACAGGGCAAAAACAATGCCCTGAAATGACAGAACCAGCACTGAGGCTTCTCCAGCAATACACATCACCCTGGCACCCAAAAGCAGTGCCGAGTGCTCCTGTCCCTAGACGGACACACTCAGCAATATCAAAAGCACCAAAAAGAGGCAATCCCAAATTCAAACCATTAGGAATTTGCTCTCAATTTGATTTGAAAGTAGGATAAATATCTGTATTATTGCTCCAAGAATAAAAAAAGAAACCTAAACCAGCTTTCTGCTGATACACCAGAAGAGCAGCTGTGGAGCAGGAGAGGAGCTCCCCAGGCAGAACCTCTGCCCCCTCCCCAAACAGCAGCACATTTTCCTGACAGGGACAGGCTGAGCACACGCACAGGGAAGCACAGCCAAACCAGGCCAGCTTTTGCCTGGCTTTCCAAAATAAAAATCAAAAATAAACACACACCTTTGAGTCTGCCAAAACAGACAATATTGCACAGACCTTTCAAGTTTCAAGGTCTTAAAAGCATTTTATAAAGACAGTAAAACAAAAGAAAAGGGGGGGGGGGAGCTACATAAAATCTCGACTGCCTTTTCAGCTTTCAGGGGGAATAAAGATCCTATCCTATCCTGATTTTTTTTCAATCAAATTACAGCGAACCCTGCTGCTTTACAAGCCTGGATTTCCAAAGAGTCCCTAACCCAGCCTTTTCTTACAGCCCCAAACTCGCATGCCAACCCCTTGTAAAACCCCACTGAGCGAGGCTCAGCTGCACAAAATCACTAATAAAGAGTCTCAAGCATTTCACTTTACAGCACCACTGTGGGCTGCAGCATTAAAACCAGCCGTTGGCTTCAAGTCAGCTTTATTAGATCTGCTTGACTTGGAGTTTCAGGTGAGGCCCCCAAAGCCAGGGCGTTATGGCTTTATTCACGTGCACCCAAACGCTGGGTGTTGGAGAGGAGCTGAGATGTGCAAAGCTCTTGTTAAAACTCTTTCCAAATCTAAACTACACAGAAACTCCAGCAAGGATCAATGACAACATCTTACAGACTTGTTTATAGATCTGGAGTCCTGACTTCAATTTTGTCTTCAGTGTTCCTATTATCTTTTTACAACTGTTCTCAGCAAAGAAAGTTTGGGTTCCCCTGAGCTCCACATAGGGACAGTTTTATATTTTATAGTTCAGCAAGTAATAATGTTCTGAAGGACTTCAAAGGCTTTTGCTGACATAGGCTTTGCTATTTGGTTTTGTCCCTGGGGGTATTTTTTCCCCTAAAAAACCCCACCTCTTCCATCAAATTCAAAATTTCTTCTAATCCCATCTAAATCAACTGGCCCAAATCCTAATGAAGGTTTATTCATCCCTCTGCATCTGATAATGGTTTTTATTTCACTAGGTTTATTTTCTTCCCCAGACACACAAAGGCAGAGTCAAGGCTCATTTGCTGAGACCAGGGGCCTCAATTAGAGCTAGCTGGACTTTGAGCTCAGTACAGCAAACAGTGCCAAGGAGTGTTTAATCCAAACCCATTCTGATGGAAGCTGCTCATCCTTTCTGCTCACAGCCCTGAGCACAAAATGGGTTGGGCTGGAAAGGACCTTAAAGACCATCCAGTCCCACCCCTGCCATGGCAGGGACACCTCCCACTGTCCCAGGCTGCTCCAAGCCCCAATTTCCAACCTGGCTTTGGACACTGCCAGGGATCCAGGGGCAGCCACAGCTGCTCTGGGAATTCCAGCCCAGCCCCTCCCCACCCTCCCAGGGAACAATTCCTTCCCAATCTCCCATCCAGCCCTGCCCTCTGGCACTGGGAAGCCATTCCCTGGGTCCTGTCCCTCCATGCCTTGTCCCCAGTCCCTCTCCAGCTCTCCTGGAGCTCCTTTAGGCCCTGCCAGGGGCTCTGAGCTCTCCCTGGAGCCTTCTCCTCTCCAGGTGAGCACCCCCAGCTCTCCCAGCCTGGCTCCAGAGCAGAGGGGCTCCAGCCCTTGGAGCAGCTCCTCCTCTGGTCTCACTCCAGCAGTTCCAGGTCCTTCCTGTGCTGGGGATCCCAGAGCTGCAGGTGGGGGTCTCACCTGAGTGAGGGAGAGGGGCAGAATCTCCCCTGCTGGGGGATCAGCCCAAGGCAGGGATATCCTTATCCATCCATTTCTCTGCTCTCTCTGTGAATCACAAGGAGGATGGATGACTGCTTCTACCCATGAACAACCTTGACGCAAAACCATGCTCAAAAAAACACATTCAAGTTTCTTTTGTAAATGTATAAACATTAAAGCCTCAACAGTTTGACAATCCCAGAAGCCCTGGAGGCAAGCAGATGAAACTCTTGATTTATGCACGACAATTCACTCCTAAATTCCTAGAAACAGTCTCCCTTGCCCCAGATACATACACAATTCCTGTGTTGGTAAACACTTCTAAACCTTCTCTAAGATGAAAACCTAACAGGTCATGGGAATTTCCCACTGATCTGTTCAGAAACAGAACTGCCAAAATTCAGTGCTGCTGAATTCAGACACATCCCCTTATCCCAAAGCTGACACCATAAAGGCCAGGTCCCCAGGCCATGGGTAAAATTAATGTACCTACAGCATCAGCCCCAAATAACCCAAGGACACTTCAGGTTGTCACACTTGTGGTGTCCCAAGGGATGGTTTTTCCTTTCCCTCTACATCCCAACCAGGAGGAGGGAGTGACTGTTCCCAAACCTGCTCATGCTCACAGCAGAGTCACTCATGGCACAGATATTTCTGCCAGTGGTCTGAACACAATCAAAAGGTGCTCACAGGGGAAAATTCTGCATCACTCTGGTCTGTTCTGTGCTACATGAAGCCCTGGATTTCCTCCTTGAATTCCAAATGTGGGATATCAGCGGGGACTGGTCTGGTGAGTGCTACTGAATGTCAGCCCCCTACTGCAGACCCACCAGAGCTCAGGCACTGAGGACACTGCTATTTACAGGCTTTTGTAATTCCAGTGCCACACAGACAGGTTGTGTTTTATAGGCCAAATTCCAAAAATCAAAGAAAAGCTGTGGGGGAGCGAGGGAGAGGGAAATATCAAGGTGAAATTAAAGTTCTCCAGACAGTCTGTGGTGTGATTAAATCTCAGAGAGGCTCTGCAGTCAGGCTCCTTTGCTGTTAGCTGGTTACCAATTTGGCATAAAGAACTAAGCAAACAGGTTTTCTCCAAAGGCACTCACATGGATCATGATGCCAATTCCACCAACTGGCCCAATTTCACTGAAATCCCAAGGCACCTTAATAAAAAAACCCTTTCTAGGATAACGCCATAAAGCAGCAGGGTTTTCCATGGAACAGAAGAGGGCTCCCCCCCTTCAAAAACAAAACCACCAAGAGAAAAATGAAAATGCTATTTATTTTTATGGCTCTGCTTTTTATTTGAACACTTAAAAAGAAGCCAGCTCTGCACTGCATATTCATCTGATTGGGAAAGCCCTGTAAAACACTGGGCACTTGCTCAGCTACCTGTCAGCTGCCACAAAGGAACAATGACTTGGGAAGAGGAGAATGAGAAATGTGGAAAATTGTGTCAGTGTTAGAACACATCTTATGAGAACAGGTTCAAGCTAAAAAGCAAAGTGAAGGAGAGAGAAATCCAGTGCAGCCCCAAGCACAGGGAAAAGGAGCAGCCCTCCACCAGCCAATCTTTTCATTATGCCATGAGGTAAACTGATCATGCCTAAAGAGGGAGGAAAAAGAGAGTGAAAGAATAAATTTAAACTAATCCACCTCAAAAATGCAACCCTGTGCCATGTCATGGGCTGTGACCTTTACTGATGGCAGTACCTCAAGGGACAGAAACGTGAGCATATCTGAAAGCTTCAGTGTCCTGGACAGCATCGAAAAATAATCCTAGAGAATTTTTTCCTCTGCAACAGCAGCCCTGCACAGGGAATTAATTCTCTTTTAACAGTCCCCGTTCCTAAAAGGCATTAGCAAGTCAAAGATTTAAGCAATAGCCACTTGTAGCTATTTAACACCACAACACACTCACACTGAACATTAAATGCCCAATTTCCTTTCGAAGCCTGGGCCATTTGCAGAATATTTCTGTTTAGTTTATCATCCTCAACAGACCCTGTCTGTCACTTCTCACTTTTCACACATTAACATTTTCCTCTTCCACTCAAACCATGCCTTACACTGTTTGTAACACAAAGAATGGCTTTGGTTAGATTTTTGTGAAGTTGCAAGATGTGCTTGGTATGTAAGAGTTAACGAACACCAACCTGGAACCCAAAACAGTGGCCATGGGACAAGCTGGAATTATAGCCACAATATTCTGCTTGACTTCACAGGGTAATCAGCACTTGCCAATTAAGTTTGCTTTGAAGACTCATTCAGAGAGGGGGTTCATCATTCAGTGTGTGAAGAAAGGAAATAAAAGGCCCAACAGTGTGGGCTGAACAACCCCAAGTAGAATGCAGTGTGAGTGTTTCAGTAAAGCTATTGAAGAGACAGGCAGTTTACAACTATACATAAATTACAGACCATGCCTGAGTACTGACTGCTGAGAGCATTATCTGAAAGTATCAGAAAATAAAAATACAAACCCCTTGCAGGGCTGGGGGGGAGGAAATCAGGGTCATTCAAGAATTTAGCCTCACGTGAAAATACTGTAGACAAAAAGTTACTACTCCAGTGTCTGTGGTTCAAATCTCACACTGGAAAGTGGGAGGAGCAGCTCCTGCCATGCCCTTAGCACTGCCAAGTGCTGAGTTCTAAATACTGCAGCAAGACACTCACTTGAATCAAAAATGCTTCTAAACACACTCACTTGAATCAAAATATCTTTGCACTATTTATTTTTAATTTTAAGGCTTTGCTTCTGCCCAAGCCACAGATGTTTTATTTAACTCTGCTCAAGTGCAGCTGTAAACCCAGCTCATGTACCATTACTTTTTCAATATTCAGCTTTGGAACTGTTTCCTGTAAGTGAAAGCACAACCAGCTGAGTTCCTTGGGCTACCACCCCCCTGCCCTACATCGAGGTGCCTGTTTTTTCACCATTTCTGCCAATTTTTAGCGGTATCAGAGCAGCAAACTGCCAGCAGCGCTTACCTGAGCACACCTTCCCAGCTCAGCCTTGCCCAGGTACCGGAATATCTTCAGTGCCAGCTCGTAAGGCAGCTGGACATCAAAGAAAGGAACCTCATTGATTTCATTCTGGAAAGGAAAAAGGAGAAAATAATTTGTGAGGCTTCTTTAACAGAGTCTGACAGCAGGAGAAATTACCATGGTGTGGGGAAGCGATGGTGAGTCCTCAGTGCCATCACAGCTCCATGAAAACATCAGGAGCTATTCTGCCTCTCCCCCCTTTCATGGCCCTTCAAAGGGCAGAGAAAGGCAAGACACCAGTTCTAGTAAAACAGTTTGGCGAAGGTTTCAGTGCCAAAAAGACCCAATAAATAAGCACTTTGAAGACATATGCCCATTATGAATTTCACTTACAAGATTTCAAACCCACATGATGGAAAAATGAACAAGCATTTTAAATAAAACTTAACAGAGATGATGTTAGTTTCTTTCATTAGTAACATAAAAATGTCTTTTTAATATGAAACGTTCCTCCTTTAATTGATTGAGCATCTCAAACAAAAATTTAAAGCCAAATCCATCAATTTAAGCTAACAGCTAAATGCAGCACACAGATTTTTCCTAGATGTATTTTGTTTGGTTTAAGTACATAATTATTACATCTTCTTTCTGCAGTTATCACAAGAAGATTTGTCTTCTCTCTTATACTGTCTGGACATTCAAAATTTTTATACTATGTAAAAGAAAATGAGTAAAATCAGCTGATTCTGACCATTTCTATGCATCAGTTTTGCTCTCTGATGTTTTCTCTGGTTTCTGTCTCCCCCCCAAGTGCTCCTGATCATTGTCTATCAATCCTCATGCACAAAATTGGCTGCTCAGTTAAAACCCAGCTCCACTGTTTGCCTTCAGAACCTCAGGCAGATCTCAAAGCAGGATCATCTCCTGCCTCTTGGCACTTCCCTAATCCTCACACCCTTGTTTCTTTGTTGGTCTCTTCTACAACTACTCCTTCTCATTCAAATCTGGGCCCTTTGCAGCACCAAAGTAGAATATAAAGGATATTCTGGGTTTATTTAAAGCAGAGTTACTCAGGAAAATCACTACATAATGTGGTGGTGTGGTTTTTAATGCAAAAGATATTCTACACTAGACAAGTGTTTAGACAACACAAATACGAGCAACGCTCCCACCAGGTCTTTTTAGCAAGAAAACATCACTTTATACACACTTGAACCTCCCACTTGTTCTAAAGTTACTTAAAGCAGGACCTGCAGCCAACCTTGCTGCTCCCCTCCCTCCGTACCCCCAGTCTCCCTGCACAAACAGCTCCTTTTCCCTCCTCTGTGCACCAGGGCCGCTGGCTCCACTCCCCGCTGCGGATCTGCAGGAAGACTGTTTTGCTTTCGTGTGCTTTAAATCCCATCCATTTCCAACGGGGACACCGAAGGAAAACACAAAGGGAACATCTCCATGGCCACATGCAGGCAGGCTCCAAGCTGCCCAGATGTGATCCCGCTCGGATCCAGGAGCCACGGAACCGTTCTGGAGCCACAGGCTGCCCAAACAAATAAGAGGAGCCATTGGGCAAGGATTATTAGCTCCAGGCTTATGAGCTCAGGCACGGACCCACTGTGGATGTGCTCCTTCCAAATTGGACTTGACTCACGTCCAAGCAGCAGATCCTGGGCTGTCTGGATGCACACAGAGGTCTCACTGGAAGGACTGAGGGCCTGCAGACACAGCAGTGCTGACACAACACTCAACACCAACGGTGTTTTAAGGAAAGGTGGGGAAAAGAGCAAACAACAGCTATGCAGGCTTTTTATCAACTGATCTGCAAGATCAAGCAGTTTATACCCTGCTTCAAATAAACCCAGAACTGCCTTTTTTTTCGACTTTCTTGCTACAAAGGGTCCAGGTTTAAATGAGGAGTAGCTGTAGAAGAGACCTACAAAGAAACAAAGGAATGGAGGTTAGGAAAGTGCCCAGAGGCAGGGGATGATCCCGCCTTGGGATCTGCCTGAGGTTCTGAAGGCAAACAGTGGACATAAGAACACAGCACAAACTCATACTGATTCCATTCTAATGCAATCCTAACATTAGGGACAGATCCAGGTGTTCCCACAGCCCAAAAATCCCAGCAGCTTGTCCTCAGCACAAGGAAGCAGGGATGTTAAGTCAGCACCAGCTTGTCTAAAAGTCCACTGGAATGAATCCAAAACTCAAATACAACCAGCCCCTCTGAGACAGATTCGGGCTCCTGTGTGCTAATGGAGCACTAATTCTGTAAATGGATTAATTTGTGCCTTGCAGACAGAAATTTAATCTGTTCCTTTTAATTTTTTAAAGCAAAGAGTAATTAGTCATAGTGAGGTTAGTGAGAAATAAGAAAATGGGCTTCCCCCCTAGTTTTCCTATACTGTAAATAAAATCTCCATGGCATTGAGGATTTACCAAAATAACTTCTATCTGGTTCAGAACTGTATTTAAGACTATTTCCAAATTAACTCCTTTATTTAAAGAATTAAAGCTTGTTTTCTTACTACGCTGCTGTGTCACAAGGCAGGATATCCTTAATTACTGCACTTGCATCAAACTGCCTGAGTAAACAACAAAAATCTTAAAGAGGAAAAAAAATATTATTTCATAGAGCCACGGAATATCTCGAGTTGGAAGCGACCCTCGCGGATCATCGAGCCCAGCTCCTGGCCCTGCACATGACACCCCAACAATCCCAAACCCTGTGCCATTACATAGGACCAGCAGATTTTGAAGGGTTAAAACTTTATAAGAGGATATATATCCAGAAGCTGAGGTTATAAACAAGCACAGAGGAACCCAAATTCAACGTTGCCTTTGCTCGCCGCCTCCCAGCGACCCCTCAGCCGAGCCCCCCTGCGTGCTCCGGTACCGGCCCCACCGCGGCCGCCCGCCCCGCCTGGGGCCGGCCTGTCCCGGGCACAGCCCCAGAGCCGCCCCCGGCCCCGCGCAGCCCTACCAGGTCTCGGATCAGCTGCCCCAGCAGATCGTCCCTATCGCTGGCTCCGTCCCCCGCGGGCTCCCCGGCGGGCCGGGAGGGCGCGGGGCTGCGACGGGCCGGAGCGCCGCCGGCCAGCAGCCCGCGGGCCAGCGCCAGGTACCCGGGCTCGGCCGGGGGTTCCCGCGGGGGCTCTCCCGGCCTCTCCGGGGGCTCCTGAGGGGGCTCCTCCCGCCGCCGCCGCTTCGCCCCCCCGGCCCGCTCCTCCCGCCGGCGGGGCCACTCCCGCTCCGCGGGCACCGCGGCCATGGCGGCGGGGCCGGCCCGGCGCGGCACGGAAACCGCGCCCCGCGCCCGCGCGTTCCGCCGCCACAAGGTTCCGCCGCCGCCGGGACCGGGGCCGGGGCCGGCGATGAAGCTGGCCTTGGGGCCGCGGCCGTCATTTTGTGGTCTCCACACGAGGACCGCGATGGCGGTCGAAGGGCCCGGCCTGGCTCTGGAGAGCCGCGGGCGGCCGAGCGAGGCCGCGGCGACGGCAGGGTGGGTCTAGGGTCTGGGTTCTGCTGGGAGCCCTCAGCCCCCTCAGCCGTGGCCAGGGTGAGGGCAGGGTCCCGCTGGGCACCCAGAGCCCCGCTGGGCACCCAGAGCCCCCTCAGTCGTGGCCAGGGTGAGGGCAGGGTCCCGCTGGGCACCCACAGCCCCGCTGGGAGCCCTCAGCCCCCTCACAGCCATGGCCGGTCCGGCGGGGAGAAGCCGCTCCCACGGGAGGGTTGTTGCCCATGGAAGTGGCCGCTCTGGGTGGCCGATGTACCCCGCTTAGACCTTTTTTTCCTTTCTCTTGGCCAAATCTGAAGCCGAGCTGGTGGGCAGGGGTGGCCCCACCGCTGCCGTGCCCACTACACCCGCTGGGAAGGTGTTTTGCTGCTTGAATCACACCCACGTCCTGCAGCCACCACAGGCCGAGAGCTGCCACTTTGGTGGCGTTTTGGGGAGGACATGAAGTTGGCTCAGCTCCAGTATCAACACACCTTGGTGCTCAAAGGCTGCGTTTCAAATGATGCTGAACCGCGGCTGTGGAGATTCTTCAGCTTCAGCCAGTCCAATTGCCCAGGGGAGCAGGGAGGCCATGAGTATTCAAGTCTTCAGCATGATTCCTGTGGAGCCCTCGAGGAAATAAAATAGGTAAGTGATGTGTTGGTGTAAGCCAAACAGCCGGTCCTTCTAAAACAGCTTGTAAAACACAGCCCTTGCTCTCAGCAGCAGCTTGTGCAGTTGTACCCCTGCCCTGGTGTCCACCTCTACCTTCCTCACTGGCCACTTGCTGGTTTCTCTCCTCTGCAGCTTGTTGCTGCCTGTGCTGTTTATAAAACCCAACTTAATGAACATGAACGGGTGTCCAGGGAGAACCCAAACTACCTCGTTTAGGGGAGGAGGTCCTGTATGTAGAAACCCTGCAAAAGACAGGTGGGTGAGGGCTGGCCATATCTTGGCCGTGTGTGCTGGGACCCCAAACCCCCCTGTCGTGGGCTGATCTCCCAGTGTGGGCAGCAGGGGAGGGGGGGATTCTGCCCCTCTGCCCCACTCAGGTGAGACCCCACCTGCAGAGCTGCCCCAGCCCTGAGGTCCCCAACATCAGAATTACGTGGAGCTGCTGGAGTGAGACCAGAGGAGGAGATGCTCTGAGGGCTGGAGCCCCTCTGCTCTGGAGCCAGGCTGGGAGAGCTGGGGGTGTTCACCTGGAGAAGAGAAGGCTCCAGGGAGAGCTCAGAGCCCCTTGCAGGGCCTAAAGGGGCTCCAGGAGAGCTGGAGAGGGACTGGGGACAAGGAACTGCAGGGGCAGGATACAGGGAATGGCTTCCCAGTGCCAGAGGGCAGGGCTGGATGGGATATTGTGAAGGAATTGTTCCCTGGGAGGGTGGGGAGGGGCTGGGGTGGAATTCCCAGAGCAGCTGTGGCTGCCCCTGGATCCCTGGCAGTGTCCAAAGCCAGGCTGGCCAGGGCTTGGAGCAGCCTGGCACAGTGGAAGGTGTCCCTGCCCATGGCAGGGGGTGGGATGGGATGATGTTTAAGGTCCCTTCCAGGCCAGACCAGTCTGTGACTATGATTTGTTTTCCCTGTAAAGCAATCACTTGGAGGGACTTAGATGAGGGGTCTCCCTGGGGTGCACATGCTGGTGAGCCCTGCCAAGGGAGGGATTGCAGAGCAGGAGCTGGCCCTGCAGCGGGATGTGGGGCTGCTCCAGGGAGGGTGGATGGGCTGGGAAGAAAGAGGAGGGTCTCCCTGGACCCCTTTGAAATTGCCAGGAGGTTCCCAGCAGCTTCTCTGCAATGCAGGGGGGGAAACAGGGCAGTTTGGGGTGATTCCTGCCCCACAGGGAGCCCCCTGTGTCCACCCAGGGCTGGCGTGTGGTGGGGAGCCCTGCCCGGGGGTGCCAGCCCTGCTCCTGTGCCCTGGCAGCTGGGGAGGGCCCGTGTGCCCCGGGTCAGTGCCGGGGGCTGTGCGCTCCTGCCTCGGCCACCCGAAATGTGATCCGAATCCATAATGCTGAGGGTGATGAAATCGGCTCCGGCTCTGTGTAATCCCCTCACTGCCCCCCTGCATCTCCTCGCTGTCCCCTCCTCCAGCCCACAGTCATCTGCAGCCTCGAACTGTCCCTCTATCCCCACACTGTCCCCTCTGTCCCTCAGTCCCCTCTGTCCCCACACTGTCCCTCTATCCCCACACTGTCCCCTCCATCCCCATGCTATCCCCTCTATCCCACACTGGCCCACCTTCCTCACACTTCCCCTCTATCCCCAAAGTGTCCCTCTCTCCACATGCTGTCCCCTCTATTCCACGCTGTCCTCTCTATCCTCAAACTGTCCCTCCATCCCCACACTGTCCCCTCTGTCCCACCTTCCCCCACTGTCCCCTCTATCCCATATTGTCCCCTCCATCCCCATGCTCTCCCCCCATTCCTATGCTGTCCCATCGTACTCCCAGCCTGGCTTCCAGAATGTCCCACCACATCGTCCCACCACTGTTCCCTCCACTCCCTGTCCCACACTGTCATTACATCCCCACAGCGGTCCTGCAGCCCCGTGCGGTCCCCTCCATCCCCACACTGGCCGTCCATCCATCCGTCCATCCGTCCGTCCGTCCGTCCGTCCATCCATCCATCCATCCATCCATTCCCACGCTGTCCCGTTGAACTCCCACCCCATCCCTGGATACCAGAATGTCCCAACGCAAGCACTGTTCCCCCCACTTCCCCCAAGTCCTTCCATCCCCACACCGTCATCTGCATCCCTGTGCTGTCCCTCCATCCCCACACTGTCCCCTCCATGCCCGCCCTACCCCCCATCCCTCTGCCGTCGCACTGAACTCCCACACCACCGCTGGACACCAGAAAGTCCCACCACACCACCGCTGTCCCCCCCCCGCCCCCCATCCCCGCGCCGTCTCCTCGCTCCCCCCTCTCCGCCCGCGGCCGAGCACCGCCCCGCGGGGGATGATGTAACCCCCCGTCCCCCCCGTGTCCCGCCCGCGTCCCGCCCGCCGCACACTCGGCGGGCTCGGCGGCGAGCGGACGCAGCCATGTGCCCGTGCGCGCTGCGCGGCCCCCCCGCGCCCTGCAGCCCCTGCGGCCCCGGCCGCGCCGCCCGGCCCGAGGCCGCCGCCCGCCGGGTCGCCGCCCGCCTGCGCCGCCTGGGCGATGAGCTGGAGCAGCGGCGCAAGGCGCGGGGCCGCGGCCCCTCGGCCGCCCGCCGCCTGGCCGCCGTGGCGGGGCTGCTCTGCGCGCTCACGCCCGCGGCCGCGCTGGCCTGGCTGATCCGCAGGAGGAGCCTCTAGGGAGAGGGGCGCTGGACGGAGCGGGGAGCAGGCGGGACGCGCAACAGGTGGGCGCGGGACGGGACGGCCGACGGGGCTCGGCTCGGTGCGGCGGGGGGTCGGCACGGGCGGCGGCAGCGGGCGCGGGGGGCTCGGCTCGGTCCGGCCCGGCGGAGCGCGCTGTCCGCGGTACCCGCGCCGCGCCGGGCTGCGGGGGCCGATCGCGGCAGCGCACCGAGCCACGGGCTGCTCGTACGGGCGCTGCCGGGTCGCACCCATCCCTCTTCCTTATCCTATCCCTCTTCATCTCCTTTCCCTCTCTCCTCCTCTCCCTGGACTGCCGGTGCCAGGTCGCACCGACCTGTCGCTCTCCCCTCTCCCCCCTATCCCCTCCATCCCCACTTTCCCTCTCCCCAGGACTCTCCAAACAACCCTCTTTCCCCTTCCCCAAACTTTCACGGCTTCCACGCCTGTGGCTTCCCTCCGCCCGCGCCACTTGTGCTCTCGTGGGGCAGTTTCAGCTGCATGCCCGGCAGCGGCGCGGGGGGAGGATCCGAACAGGTCCGTGTTGCCCCAGCTGCCGGTCCCGGGAGCTGGAGGATGCCCCGCGCACCCGTGCCTCCCAGACCTCCAGCCCTCTTCTGCGTGGAGGAACTTTCCCTGCGTCCTGCCATTCCCTGGTGAGCTTTAGACCCACGGGTGCTGTGGGGCACCCATCACTAAAGTCACTGGGTAGTGGAATGTCCCCACTGGACTTTGCAGTGGGGCAGCCTGAGACATTGGCTCTGTGTTTTGGATAATGCCTTGCCCACTGCTGGGGGTTCTCCCCGAGGGGGGTCCCAAGCCAGTGGCCAGGAAAAGCCCCCAAGCCCAGTTACTGCTGGTTCTGTGCTCCAGAGCCACTGAAAAAACGAGCAGCAGGGAACCAGGGCATTTCTGGTCCTGTAACCTTCGTTGTTGTCATCGTGGTGACAGCTCCGGGGCTTGTGGCGACAGCTCTGCATCCTCAGCCCTGGGAACACTCAGGGATACTGAGCATACATGGGGTCACCTCAGGCATTTTGGGTGCTCTGGAATGCTCTTCGAGTCGTGGATTTGTCACCACAGACTTAAGGAGCATGGGTTCCTCTTTTGGGTGCTTTAAATTGCATCATAAACACCCCCTCCCGTGTCTCTCTGTGTTCAGGGAACAATTTCAGTGCATGTCTAACTTTTCACTGTGCACTGGTTTCCCACCAGCTTGGATAGGGTAGTGTGGAGGGGAAGTAGGGTTATCAGAGAGTTTAAAAATGAGGTTTTCCAGCAGGTCTGTGTGTTTGCACTGTGTGTTTGTGCACTGGGGGGGGGGGCATTGTTGTCATCCATCTGAGCCACAACTGCTGTGTCTGGCGGGAGGTTCCTCTGGTCACCTTTGGAAAGCTTTCTTTGAAACAAAACCAGAGCAAAACTGCGGTGTTTTGATGAATCAAAGTCTCAATTTCTATAAAAGCAGGCACTGGATGGTGCCTGCAGGGCTGTGTCCAGCAAAGCTCTCAGAGGTGGTGTCAGTGGTGTGGGACTGTGGTCAGGAGCAGAGCAAACACGTCTCTCCCTCCCCATCAGTTTGTGGCAAGTTTGGTTCCAGTGTTTGGAAGCAAACCCACCCGTCTGGCTTGCTGGCCTCTCTGAGCTCAGAGGTGAAATCCAAGGGGGAACTGCAGTGATCTCCCTTATCTAATGTCTCAAATGTCCTTTCCTTTCTACCAAGCCAGGGAATTTCCTCCCTGCCCAGTCTGGGACTCCATCCCAAGCAGAGAAGGTGGCAGGTGAGCAGGGCTGGCAGAGGGAGCCTGTTAGCTGGCCCTGGTGATCCATGCACACACTCAGCCCAGACTTCCTGGCAATCCCACGAGGCCAAAGCTGTTTGGAGTCTTAATTTTTGTGAAGGTTTATTGGGCAGACACTATTCTTTTCCCCAATCTCTTCTGCTGTTGATCCTGGAGTCCTCACTTCAATTTCTGCCCACCAGTTGCTTATAAATGGCTTTGATGAGAGGCTGTGGAAAAGCCAAGCTTATCCCGGGCGCCTCCGAGGCGAATTCCATGGGCAGCACCTCGTGCCCGCAGCTTCAAGGGCTGCCACAGACAGGAGGTGCTGAGCTGCCTCCAGATGCTCTTGGACACAAATACAAATGTCAGGCTGAAGGGGAGCTCCCGGTGTGTGATAGGAAGCAGTTTCAGGGATAAAGGTGCGAGGTGTGGGGATGAACAGGCTGGTGACGCTCTCCTGGCTGTCCCTGTGTGCAACCTGTCCCGCTCCTGCCACGCTTCTAAGGCACAAGTGACCAAGCTGCAGATGAAAATATAATGCAAGCTCAGAATAATTAACTATGTCATCTACACCTCAGTTCCTGGGTTATTCTGGCCATTAATAATCTTTTCATCCTGAGTAGTAATTTGCTCCCACCAGTGGAGGTTTCTGACTGTCTGCAGAGTCTCGGAGCCCCAGTGATAGTGCAGCAAGCTGGGTTAGCCTTGCAGATGAGGTAAGACAGTATTTGATTACCCCAGCAGAGTATTTCTGAACAAAACAGGCATTTTTCTGCCATCCTCAGAGAACTCTGCAGTGACAATAACATTGTCCTGCAACAAGCTGGGAAGCCCAGCCTCTAAACACTTGTGATCTTGGGATTTCATGGAAGGGCTGGCAAGAGGAGAGTAACTTGTACAGTTAATGAGTGCCCTGCAGAGTCAGCCTTTGTCTCGTGATCTGGTGGTTGCAGAAGGAATGGAGAAAAGAGGAAAAGGCCAGTTTCAGCTTGGGTTATTCCTCGAGTTTCCCTCCTGCTTTTTCAAGAGGCAGAATGCCGTGAGTGTACGTACTGCTTCTGAGGCAGAAGGTTGGTGCTTGTTCCCTCAGCTCCGTGTGGCTTCACACAACAGCACAGCTCAGGGAATAATCCTGTGCTCCAGGGAACCTCTCCTGCTCTCACAGCCCTGGGTGATGCCAGTGAGAGCAGGATTAGGGCCGCTGCGTGTGACCAACTTGCATCTGTGGACCGTGCTTGGGATTTGGGGATGGATGCTTTGCAACTGGCAGTTTTGTGATATGTAATCTGACATCACCTTGAAACATCCAACCAGGGCATGAAGTATAGTTGTCAGGTGCCAGTTTGGCATACAGTGTCACTTGTATTGCGCTCTGTTAGTTCAGGAGTGGCAGTGTATTAAAATCAAACCCTACTTGTCCCTGCCAGCTCCACCAGCCTGGTTCCATGCCCACTGTGTTGCCAGGAATTCCCCCCACTGTTTGCTGCGAGGTTCATGCAGAGCCACTCTGTCCAAAGTCTCAGTGCAGTTAATTATCTGTATTAAAACTGGGTTGATAAGATTTCTGGAGGTGTCCCACTGAGCTGTGCAGGAGAGCAGAGCAAACGAAGGACCAGAGGCAGTGGAGATGCAGAGAGCTGGTTCTGCACCAGGACAAACATCCAGCCTCGTGCACCCCGTGTGTGTCCCTCAAACAAAGAGGCAGGCTCTGTTGTTTATCCTCCTGGATGAGAAAAAAGCCAGCCCTTCCCAGTGGCAAGCATCCTGCTCAAAAAAGCCAAAGGTCCCCGCCACCCTCGCCCCAGCCTGACAGTTAAATTGCATAAAGAAAACCTGCAACGTTAACTCTCCTGATAAACAAGCAGCAGAGTTTGCACAAGCAAACAGCAGCCCAGAAATGGCTCATTCCACAGGTGGACGGACCGTGGCCAAGCCGGACAGTCTCTGTGGGAGGACTGGATCCCCAATGTATTTTTGTACTGTCTGGGTTCCCTGGTCTTTCTCAGCGAACATCTCCCAGACACACCGTTCTTCCCAGTTCTTCCCTAGTACTCTTGAACCCCCTCCTAATTGTTTTTTGGTCTTCCAAGTTCCCCTTCCATCTCCCGCGGAGATGCTAATGAAGTGTGAGTGTACACGGATGGGGCTGCTTGGGAATTTGACAGGGCTCTTGCCCAGCCCTTGTTCCCTCATTAAGCTGCTGCTGCGTGAGGACGGAAGCGATTGTGCCTCGTTTTGTCCCTGCCTCCAGCGTGCCCTCAGCGATGCAAGCCCCTGGATGTATTTTTCCCTTTCAATATATCAATAACTGTTATTCAGTTTATTAGAAGTGGGACGTGTGCCAAGTGAGTGGCCCGTGTAATCCCTTTAAATGGAGCAGTTCCATGCTGACACAGTAGCCGTGAGTAGAACTCCTTTTTCCAGCTGCTGCTGGAGCCGGGAGCTCAAACTCTGCTCTGGCTTCGTGCAGGTGCTGCCCAAAGGTGGCTTCTCCTCCTCGTCTCCCTGAATAAAGATCAGTCAGAGAAGTGCTGAGATGAGATGCAGGACCCCCTACCTGAGTCGTTTCATGCCCATCCCACTCAGCATCCATGAGGAAAGCAGCTTGTTTTTTTTTGGTAAACGCCAGCTTAGCGAGCTGTGGGATAAGGCTGGAGAATTCCAGATAATTGGGAAGTAAGGCTGCCTGTGTGTGTTAAAGCACCGGGATGTGGCGAGGTTGGCTGAGGTGGTTTAGCAACCAAAGGGATTTGTTGTCTCATAACCTTATTGCTCCATTTGTGCAATGGTTGAGAGCAACAATCTGAGCAAAATCTGCCTCTCCCTAAATGCCCAGGCAGAGAGGGGTACATCACCAAAGGGAATGTCAGTTCCCATGAAAAAATTTCAAAGGAAATGAATTTTTTCTTATCACTTCCATCCATGTTTCCAATAGACACTGCAGTTTTATAGGAACTCAGCCATAATTCCTTTTATTTTATGAGTAAATTAAAATGTTGATAGTTGTGGACAGTTTTCCCCAAAGTTTCAGCCTTTTAAGAATGACACATAAAATAATCAATTTTTCAGCAGCTCTGCAGAAGGGATATGCTGGCTCTCTTTCCAACTTACTATCCACCCCAGGACAAATGGGATGTAGTTTGGCTTTCCTCAGCCTTTTTCAGACCCAAAGTACCAAATTTTGCTCTGTCTGCTGAGTGCCTATTGTGGGAAATTTGGAGTAACTCCACTGGAGTCAATTGGGTTGCCCTGGATTTACGGTGCTGTAAATGAGATCAGAATTGGCTCAAAGTATATTCCATTAATGAGTCAGATACTGGCAATGCAGCCAATATGCACCCAGAAGTGGCTTTAACACAGCCTAGGATATTCAAAATTGGTTTATTGAGAGATGGGCTCAGGGCCAGGATTCTGGGGTTCTCTTTTATTCTTTCCATGAAATTCACCTTCCTGCAGAAGGCCAGCACGAGGCTGATGCAAAACTTAAGAGCCATTTAAGCCCTTAGAATGGGGCTTGTGAGATGCATAAACATTGTGCTGAGCTCTTTGCCTGCCCTGGAGCAGATTTATCACTTGGAGTTCAAGATGTTCTAGGATTTATCAACTTTTACGGGTTTTTATAGATTTTCTATACGTTAAGTGACACAGAGAGACAGTTTGTAAAATACGGTGACACCACAGATGATCTGTAGCCGGCCATGGGTGGCACAGCAGGACAAGGGTTCAGAGCTTGGCAGTTGGAGGTGCTGCTACAGGAGAAATAATAAATAAGGATTAAATGGTTTTGCTGCTGAGGAAATCCTTTAATCAACTCCTGAACTCTTTATTCCAGTGTAACTTGAGTAAATATCTCACCTCTGGAGTGGCGGCAGCCACATCCTCCTGCTTTGTACAATGCCACACTCACAGCCCCGGCTGTGCCCTGCTCTGGGGAATTCTGGCATCGTGTGGGGAGTGCAGGTGCCCCAATCCTCTTCTCGTGGTGTTTCCCAGGTCTGGAGAAACCCGTGGTGCTGTGTGCCTGTCCCTAAGCTGGTGAGGGATACAGGAAGGGCTGCGTCCCGGGCGTGCAGCTCCGGAGGCTGAGCAGGGGCGCATTGCAAGCCCTGGGCTGTCCCTGACAGCTCTGCAGTGACTCTGAGCCCAGCTGCTGGTTTTGTGTAGCTGTGTTTGTCCCTTCTCACACAGCAAACACCTCTCCTGTTTACCTTCTGCCAAAAAAGCCAAGCAGCTCTGCTAAACCCCTCTAGGATACTGTGGTACTTCCAGAGGGCAGGTGAGATGTGGGAGATGGAGCACGGAGGTGCAGCAGCGCTGGGATGGGGCTGGCTGACAGTCTTGATCACGGCCAGACTGGAAATGTGCTTCACCTGTGGATGATTCACCCCAGCCTTCCTCCTTCCAGCTATTCCCACTGTTGCTTCAGGTTCCTTGAAACTAGAAAGCAAGGCTAGGAATGAGGGAGGGAGAGGCTGGAATTGCCACATCCTGTGTGCAGCTGGCAGGAATTGGGATAAAGCAGTCGTGGTTCAGTCTTCTGCCGAGGAACCAGAGACATTCCAGGTGGCTGGAACAGGGAAAGGTCACAGCCCCAAGGCTGCATTTGGGCAACAGGGTGGGATTACTGGGGTGTCCTGGAGTCAGGAGTTGGACTGATGATCCTTGTGGATCATCACACTCCCACTTGGGATACTCTGTGATTCTGCTCAGAGTCTGTGGCAGCACCAGAATTCACCTCGTTCCCTGGAGGTTCAGCTCATTCCAAGGCTGCCTCCTGCCACCTTCCCGCTGGCATGACCAGAACAGCAGGAAGGGAAGGGATTCCGGAGTAAGGCAGCTCAGGATCTGCCCCAGAGCTGTTTGCCAGCCCTGATTACGCTGTGCCTTCATGGCTGCTGCAGTTGCACCGTCAGCGGCTCCCCCTCCCCTCTCCCAGCCGGTGAAGTCACCTCATCCCAGCAGCCAGTGGAGATTTCTCTGTGCAGGGTTTTATAGGATCACTCATTGTCCCAGCCTGCCAATGAGACATCCATGGGATCTGCCCCAGCAAGGGCTGCTGTCAACAAACTGGGGGCTAAATGCTGGGAAATGGGAATTTCGTAGCAGATGCCCCTTGGGCACCTCTTCTGCTAATTTGCACCTAGATGGGTGCCTTTCTCTGAGCACTTTATTAATTAAGGCTCGCAGCCCACCTGTGAGGCAAAGAAGTTATTAGTGCCCTCATTTTCCAGCAGAACTGAAAGCAGTGGTTTGCCCAAGGCCACAAACCTAATCAGTGGCAGAGCCAGGAATGAGTGAGTTCTTCCAGTCTCCTGTGATACTCCATGCACCCCACTGCCTACCTGGAACAAATTTAATGGCTTCCCTAAAAGTTCACATTTTTGTTAACGTGATGTAAATGAAGATGGAGCAGCCAAAAGGAGCCTTGCAAGGAGGAGAACTCCCAGAAATCTGCAGTACCCAGGGCCAAAGGCATCATCTCCTGTCTGAGCCACAAAGCATCCTCCCCATAAATTCCACACCTCTTCTTGTCTGCAAATTTAGTAGGAGGGTTCAAGCATAAATTTAAAAGAAGCTTTTATTGTACCCAGTGCATCAACATAATTAACACCCAACCCCATTCTTTTGCTTTCTTAGGCTGGAGCAAACCCTGTGCCCTTGGAGAAAATTGTTTCCCCTTTTCCTCCAGGGAATCCAGAGCCTGAGCAGCAGCTGTGAAGAGTGGAGAGAAAGAAAGAAGTGGGAGATGCTGGAAGTGCTTTGGGCGACATGAGAAGGAGGATTTGCCCGGAAGGAGCTGTTCAAGGGCCCAGCAGCAAACCAGAGACACAAAACCTGCTTATATATAGAAGAATGTAACCCTGTGTATGCAGACGTGGACGCGTGCATGCCTTGTCGAGAGCGTAAGCGACATTCCCTGTAGATCGCTGCTGTGAGCAGCCCTGCTCCTGCAGGCCGAGCCTTGGCACTGCTGCTGGCCCTGCTGGACACCACCCACTGCCCTGCTGCCCCATTTATGCAGCAGGATGAGGAGGAATCTCTACACCCAGATTAGTAATCCTGAGAATTCCAAACGTGCTGCAGCGAGGGCATGGCCCAGGCATGGCGGGGAGCGGGTGCGGAGCAGCTCGGACAGCAGTTTGTGTGTGTAAATATTCATGCTCTGGCACCAGGGGAGAGCAGCTTTCCTATGACTTTAGTTTCTCTGGTGCTACATTTAATATTTGTCTGGGGCTAAACTGCCTCTCTGTGGTGCTACAGTTTCCCCAAGAGGATGTTCTGAAACGTGGGACAAGGAAAGATCTATTTTGGTTATTGATATTTATACACAAGATAGCAAAAAATAAGACTTGTTGAGAAGGTGCTATTTTTTTTCTTTCTTTCAATCTCTGCAGAAACTAAGACAAAACAAATAATCTACCCCAGAACTTTATAAAACTCCTTTTCTTTGGAGCAGTTTTCTTTTTATTTTGACAGTGTGGAGCTTGGGAAGCAGCAGGCACTGAGGTGGAAAGGACACAGAGCCCTTTCCACTGCAGTGTGCACATCAAAGTCTGCTAGAGCAGCACTTCCTACAGCTCCAGAGCTGGGAATTCTCCTGCATGGTGATTTATTCAGTCCCAAATCCTGTGAACCAGGGAAGAGAACTCTTATCCAGACTGATCACTAGAGCAGGGGATAACAGGAGAACTTGGCCTTAGAAGTCAAAGGGCTTTTTTCAGTCTAGTACTGAGCACTTTTTTCCTTGCAGCCAAAACTACCTGTCAGATTTCGGGTACCTTCCACATACAGCAGTGACTGTGCACAGTTTTTTAGAAACATTTTTCCTACCTTCAGATATTTGCAACAGAAAATCGACCCTGCCATGGCAGGGAGGGCATTTTCAAAGGCATAAAGGAATGTCAGAACCCGATTTCTAAAGGAAATTTGGCTCCTTGTCTTTTAAAAATACTTCCCCCCCCCCCCCCCGAGCCCAGCCCAGGAAGAAGCCGAGTGGCCGCTGTGTCCAGTCAGACCCTGCATTTGCCAGTGCTGCAGAAGAAATGTTTCTAAGCAATCTGAAAGCTAAATTCTCCCTTTATCAAATATTCACCGCAGTGTTTGGAGCCCCTGCACACATTTTCCTGGGTGTTACTGATCCGAGTCCATTCCCAAACAGCAGCAAGGGCTCTGCTGGAAGAGCAGATTGTTCCTAGGGAAGAACCTTGCCCTGCCGTAGGTGATGTGCAGTGTTGGGAGGGGTGGTGTAGCTCCGTGTAGTTTGTCTGTCCATACCCCTGGGATGGTCTCAGAGCCACAGGGACCAGTGAAACATTTTCCTGCCATGTTTGGCCTGATGCTCAGTAATCCTCAGCATCCTGAACCCCATCCCAGCTCAGTCTCCTACAGAAACAAGGACAAATTCTTCTAACAAAAGGAGGAGCCTCAGCTGATCCCAGCAGTGCTGCCAGTGCCGGGCAGAGCCTTAAAAAAACCAGTTTCTGGAAATCCCTGGAGTGTGGGAGTGAAATTGTGTGTATGGAACCGCACAAGTCCCACTTGAACAGGAACCATGGATGTGACACTTGGCTCTAGGGGACACCCCCTGCAGCTCTGCCCTGCACATCCTCCCCAGGCCTGGGACAGGCCCGGGGCTGGGTCACATCCCTCAGAGGCTCTGCCACAGATTCCTCACCTCTATCAGCTCTGAATGTAATAAACTTCTCACCTGGAATAGGCATTATTCCATTTGCCCTGTGCACACAGCTGGCACTGCCCTTGGCTCTCCTGCTGTCCTGGCTGTTGGGGGCTGCTCCCAGTGTTTCAATTCTCTTGGAACAGCACAGCCAAGGAAAAGGAAAGGAAGTTCTGTCCTTGCCATTGAGGCCCCACCTCGGGAGAGCCCTCAAATCTGTGATCAGCCCCAGTGCAGGGATTGGCTGACCTCCCTCAGTCCCAACCCTCCGTGGACAGGCTTGTCTGTAAAAATTCCTAAACCTCAGAGCTCCCAGGGGATTGCTCTCCTCAGGGGCTCCAAACAGTCAGCAAAAAATGTTAAAGACTTGTCCTGCCCAGCTTGGAACATCTGTGGTGCTTCCCACGTGGAAACCAGAGCAGGTCTGGTACCCCAAATCCTGCTTTGTTCCTGGTTTTCTTCACTTCTGTAGTTCCAAACCGGATGTTTCGCATGAGCCGAGGGTGAAGTTGTTTTGTAGCCAGAATTCCCTGTACAGAACTGGAATTCCTTACTCGAGGGTACGGATTTGTCAAAGCCTTACATTTTGTGGTGTAATTGCTATCCTTGAACGCCTCCATTTTTGACAAGGGGTGGTTTTATCCTTTCTACAAGATCTGCTTTGCCCCTGGTTGGTGTTTGCATGGAAAGGGAAGGGTGCTGTGAACTCCCTGGAAATTCCCTGTTCCGTCCTGTGGGCAGGAAACCGGCACAGTTCCCCTCTGGCCCTTTTGTTTTCTCACAGCAGCCAAGCAATCCCTGGGTTTGGTCAGCTGGGAAGGCTGGGGAGTGCTCTCCAGACGGGAAAACAGAGCCCTCTCAGGTTTCAGCAGCGAGGAGAGCGCAGTTATGAGCTCATGGTCTGCGCACAGCACAGCTGGCAGGGAAGTCTTCATGAATCTTTAAAGCAGTTCTCTGCCGAGACAGCTCCCAGCACAACCTGGAATTCCATATTCCAAGGTAAAAGCAGCCTGGTGTGGGCTGCTGATCAGCTCCCCTGCCACCTGCTCACACAGCTCCTTTGGCCAGGTGAACTCTGGGCTGCACCAGCGACTCCTGGGTTACACCAGGGCAGGGTTTGGCCCATGAGCTCCACATTCCTCCCTCTTCCCCCTTAGAATTATTTTCCACAGGTAAAGAAGCGTGGAATGGGACCAGGCCTCCTGCCACACACCCCGGTGTGCCCAGGAGGGGCAGCACCCAAGGCAAACATCCAGCAAATCACGCAAACCAGGGAGCTGCCACTGGGGAGGGGTGAGAATCCCATCCCGCTCCTGCTTCAGAGCAGGGAGGCAGGAATTCCTCTTTGAGCCAAGCCCATCGCTAAAGCAGTTCCCTTAAATCCCAAACACTCCTTGACTCAATTTCATCTGATTTGTGAGTTTTTGTTTCCATATCACAGTGAAGTTATAAAGGTTTTAAACCCTCAGCGTGAGCAGAAGCAGTTCCTGCTATTGAAATTCATCACATACTGAACTGGTTAAACTGGTGCAGTGTCTGTCCACAGACAGCATGGAATGAGGCACTTCCCAGCTGGAAAACTGCACTGCCCTGTGAAAATGGCCCTGATGAGGACAGGATAGCACATCTGCCTTAATACTCAATTCTCCTACACAGCATCTGTCCCTGATCTCAACAGGAGCCTGGGATGTATAGAACAGAACTTGAGGCTCCACATCAAACCCTGGACACACACTGTTGTCCCTGTCCAGCCCTCCTGGCTGTATCCCAGCTCCCCAGCAGGTTCACAACTTTCCTTGGAGCCAGTTTGCTCCCAGCAAATTTGATTTTCAATCCAGGCATCAAACTCAGCCTCATTCTTGTGTAACTTTGCTGTGTGTGAGCTGAACTTTCCATCTCATCACAACCAGTGAGGAGACTCTGGCCATGCCAATTCCAGATCCAGGGGCTGAGGGAACTGTAAATACCATGGGAATTGGGCTCCCTTAGGCCCAGGCAGTCTGAGAGGAGGGGAGGGATCCTCACCTGCTGCTCCTGCCTTGGGTTTCTACACCACAGAATACAAACAGGTGAATATTTTTCCCTGACAATATTTGAGTACAGGAGTGAATTTTGATGTGACTTCAGTGTCCACCCCGTGGAAATTACTGGAGTGCTTGAATTTCCCAAGGTTTTTAATATTTACAGGGAGTGACTCTCGAGCTTGATAAATATTCACTGAAAGCATCTGAGGATTAAATGGCCATTATTACTTACACCTTTATTAGTTACACCTGTATTAGTTACACCTTTATTAGTTACACCTTTATTAGTTACTCCATCAGTAGTTAGAGGTGGCACCAAGCAGAGCAAACCCAGCTGCAGTGGGATTTAATTCCCTGGGTTTTTACAGCACCCCTTTTCCAGTCATTCACCACAGCTTATCACAAAACCCTCCCCGTCTGTCCTCGTTAGTCCTGAGGCCACTGCGAATTCCCCAGTCTCTCCCGGGGCGTTGCTAAGGGAATGGCAGGCAGGGAATGCCCAGTTCCTGGCATTTTGCTGATCCAGTACCACTGGGATTAACTCCAGCAGGGTCACTGTGCAGGTTTCCCCCTCACCAAAGCAAGGGCAGGGCCTGTGCTTGGAGTTCCTGGAGCTCCAGGAGGCTCCTGGTCCTGGCTGGATGGGGCTTCTCTCTTTTGTAAAAGGAATTTCATATGCTGAGACTCTTTGTACATATTTATAAGGAATTTATTAAAAAAAAAGAAAAATAACTGTTCAATGGCAAAAAAAGGCTCCGGGTTTTATTTCCTCTCTCAGAGGAACTTCCTTCCCCAGCCTTCCCTGCTTTCCCATGGAAATCAACAGGCTCCCAGCAGCTGTTACTGGAATGGAAGTTCCCCTGGGATATTTTCTGGTCCAAGTGTCATGTTCCAGGAGAAGGTAGGACCATCCTCCCAAAAAACCCCAAAACTTTAAGAATGCAAACCCAACCTTTCCCTTTGGTTTCCTGCCTTATCACCAAATAAAGCACTGATTCTGAAGCAGTGTATCCCACGCTCTCTGTAGAGCTGGGCTCCTACTGACCTTTTCCTACACTCTCCAAACACATTTTCCAGGAGCATTTTGGAAAAAAATTCAGAATGAGAAGTAGCTTTTCAAACAGTTTGAAAGCAGGAACACAAATCCTTGGTTCATTGGCACTGCAAAGTGACACTGAAGCCTTTCAGAAGCTCCCTGCCCATGGAATCCTCATTTCCCCTTTTCCTGGTGCATATTCCAGGCTATCACACATCATATTTTTATGCCCAGTGAAAACCTTGCTTTCTGCCTTTCTGAACTCTCTCCCCCATCCCAAAGATGAGGGAAGCTATTCCCATTGCAGAGAGCAATGAGATTCCTTGGCTTAGTTCTCCACTTCCACAGGATGCATTTGACAAGGATTTGACATCGCTTTGTTTTGGAAAGTAAAGCTTCTCCTCCTCTGCTTCCCTGAACCTCCCAAGCCAGATTTGGATTTTCCCCAGCTCATGCTCTGCCTCTCACCATTCCTCCTCAGCCACACTGAACTGGTATTTCCAAAGAAATGTGGAGCCTTAATCCTGTTCCCATCAGCTCCCGTTTGCTTTAATCCTTCCCCTGTGGAGTTTCCACCAGCACAGACTCAGCCTCATTCCCCCAGGAACCTCTTCCCGCTGATGGCTCAGGTGGGGCTGTCACCTTGAGCCATTTCCATGGCAATGAGCTGGGAAGATGCTGCTGTTCCAAAGGGGTGGGAGCAGAGGTCGTCTGGGGACAGGAAAGCTCCAGAACAAACAGCAGCTCCTTCTGAGGGCTTGTGCTGCTGGAGAACCTCAGCAGAGACCTCGGCCACAGGGGTGGGGTTAATTCCCGTCAGGGACCTCCCTCCTCCAGGAGCTCCTGCTGAAGCTCAAGGTTCTGGTTTTCCCTGGAGAACCCAGGCAGGTCCTGGCTGAGGAGCACAGGGCAGAGACCCTAAGTTTGTGAAATGCTCTTGGTCAGGAGCTGGATTTCCACGCAGACAAACCCACCTTGAGTTTAACCTTCCGCTGCTCTCCCCAGAGACTGGGAAATCAGGAGTCTCATCATGAAAATTAAAGAAGAAAAACATTCCCAGGGAAAGGAAGTGTCATTTCCAGCTTCACTGGTGTGGTCCTTCCCAAGTTCCCTGTGATTTTCTTAAGGTGACAGCATGTGCCATTTGTGGAATCAATTGGAAAAACAGCTGGGAAATGACAGTTCTCCAACTGAAACTTTGGACATGAGGTTCTGAAGCACTGCTTGGGAAGAGTTCTCAGAGGTGCTGTGTAATTCTGTAAAGTTATGGATTCAGGGAATGCAGGGCCAGGTAAAGTGAAGCTCCTCAGCCAGAGCACAGCTTTGTTCAGCACGTGCAGTCACAGCTCCCCTGCCCTGGACACGCAGTGTTTGTCCATACTAAAAGGACAGGCAAATAGGAAACATCCCAAACACTTTATAACCATGTAAGCTCCAGAAACGTCCTGGAGTTTGCCATAACACAACCCACACCTTCCCTGCCTTTGAAGGTAAAGTTTCTGGCCAGTCACAATTGTTCTGTTGGCTCAGAGCTGGAAGAAAGATTGAAACAAAACCACAGGCGACTAAACAGGGGCACAGGATCCTGGGGTTTTCCAGCTGTTCCTGCTCTGTGCCCTGGTGAGCTGTCCTGCTGTCAGTACACCTGGAAGTGGGCAGAGGTGGTGCCGTCCTTCCAGCAGCGCAGGGTCTCCACGGTGACCGAGCGGCACAGGGGACACGTCTTCTCCCGGTCGAACCACAGGCACAGGCACTCCTCACAGAACACGTGCTGGGGACAGAGGGACTGTCAGCAGCAGCAGGGAGGGAGCCACAGGACGTGGGACACAACCCCCAGTTTGCCAAAGCTGATGGTTTATTGCTGGTCTGTAATAATAGCACTAGAAAGAAACACTCCAAAGGCCTACAACACCTGGGCTGACAGGGTTTCCTCTACCACATTTCCATCCTCAGTTCCCTGAGTTATTGAAGTCCTTAGTGAGCTCCAACGACTCCTCTCTTCCCCCTGCTCCTTGCATTTGCTTTATTCTGCTCCCAGTTTCCCCTTTTCCACAAATGTCAGTTTTCACCCCTTATCTCCTCCTCTCATTTCTGCACTGACCCCTCCCCGGATTCTCTCCAGCACACACCATGCAGTCCCAGACTGGAAGGACAGGAAAAGGGCAAGGAGGGAACATGAGGAGCTGTGAGAAGCTGAGAACTCCTCCACACATGTGAAGTCACTCCTCAGAATCCCAGCTCTGCCAAGCAGATCCCAAAGCAGCTTCTCTGGGCCTTCCAGCTCGGAAACATCTGTACAGATGTTCACAGGCTAAGAGGCACCTTTGATGCACAGGATGGCTTTAATTTGATAACCCTGTTATCAAAAGGGAGTATTAAAGCTACCCAGCCTCCCCAAGGGGCAGGTAAAACTCTGCTCACTCTAGACCCAGGATCTGCACTGCCCATTCCAGTCCCTGCCCCACAAGGCTCTGTCCATCCCACAGCCACAGTCACCCCAAGAGTGGCTCAGCTGCCATGATCCAGGGGTTATCCAGGGCAATAAATATCCACCAGGAGCCGGATCAAGACCCAGCAAATGACTTCACAAGTTCCCAGGCTGGCTGTGCCTCTCCCCACTGCAGGAGTTCACTGAAGGAATGCCAGCAGGGGAGTTTTGGGGTCTTACCTGGCACATAAGGATCAGAGGTTCCCTGAACTCTGCCTGGCAAATGGCACAGATGTCTCCTGCCTCACTGCACTGCTGGCTGGTGGCACGGACTCCATAGGTCTGTCAGGGAGAGGAGGGGAAAAAAAACCCCACGTCAAAGGATTGGAAGGGTAAATGTGCACAGAGACACTGCTCTTCACCCCCAGACTTCCCACAAGGACACCGGAGTCGTGTCGCTCTTTGGGGAAGGGGCACAGGGGGAGTCTGGAGCTCTGTGCTCCCTGTTTGCTTTTCCCCTCGAGCTGACTCCATCTTTTAGGGCCTCCACTCGCACAGCAAGGATAACGGAATTTAATGAGCTCAACAGGGAGCTGAGAGCATTAATTCAGCATCATTTGCAGGGGTGTTTAGATGGGGGGAGGTATTATTATTAGCAAGTAGACAATAGAAGAAAGAGTAACAGCAGCAGCACCCACAGGCTGCCCACTTTCTCTTTAGATACAGGGGAGGTAAATATTGCTTTTCTCACTGTAACAGATTTAGGGGAAAGAGAAACCTGCTGAGGGAAAATGACCAGCCCAAGCCCAGGGAATAAGCAAGATAAGCTCCAGCAAACTTTGATGAGGTTCTTTTCCTCTACAGTCTTTGATTTTACCCTTTTAAAATGTAAGTCACGGCAGCAGATCTAAATATCAGCCCTGTGGAATGCAGTGCCTGGGATAATTCGTGTGTCAACGGCACTGCACACCAGGCGCCACAAAGTCCTTCCCACACTTGGCGCTACAAAGTTTTGTTAGCTCCTTGCAGTTGGATTAATCCCTGTTACACAGAGCTTCCAATCAGACAGAACAGGAACAATTTCTCACCACAGCTGGGGCAGGGCAGATGTCAGAAAAGGTTCCTGACATCCCTTCCAGGAGCCCCCAGCTTGTCCAGCCATGGAGCAGCTTTGTTTTCACTCTGTAGTCCTGATACACGGAGCAAGTTTCAATTTTATCATCCAGCAGGGACAAGGTTCCACCCCTGAGACTGCTCCTCTCCATTTAACTCCTTACCTGGGGGGTGCAAAGGACCTTCAGTGCCTTCCTGACACTTCCCACACGGCCACAAATGTCAAAAGACTGCAAAAAAGACATCCCATTTTAGATCATTTTCACAAAACCTCTGTGTGCGGGTGTGAGTCCAGAAACTCGGCAAACTCTCTCCAAATGGATACTCAGAGGGAAAAAAAGTAACAATTGTGCCAAAAAAGATTTCATGGTGATCATGAAATATGTAGTAAATGGGAATTGACAGTGGGGAAGGGTGGCCAGAAAAGCTTTGGGAGCAGCTGACTGCAAACTGGGGACTTTACAGGACACAAAGAGAGGCTGGCACCAGGCTGTGCTGGGGACAATTGTCCACCCCACTGAGTAGGGAAGGGCTAAGATGGACCCGTTCCCATAGGAAAGAGGAGGGAACAGGAAAGCAGAAAGGTAAAAAAACCAGGGGAAAACAGTTTGGAAACCTAATCCACTCCATCGTCTTTATCTTCCCTATCTGCTGGCAGAGCACAGGGAAAGACACTAAACTAAACAAGATGTGGAAAGTACCAGTGCAAGGAACAGCCCTGCATCAGCTGGGGCTGGTGGCCCAGCAGGAGCTTTGTCTGTCACCTGAGGGCAGGGGAGGCTGTGATGCTGCAGGTGCAGAGCTGGAGCAGCACTGCAAAGGCACAGAGAGCTGCAGTTGGCTTTCTGTTGTTTATGATTTTTGGTGATTAAGTGGGCTCACTGCAGGGAATGCCAATGAGATCATCCTGCAATGGATGTGGAAGCAAATGAAGGCACCAATAATGCTTCCAGTCAGCACAGAGAGGGCTCCCAGTAATGCTTCCACTCAGCAGCCACCACTTGAGGCTGCCCACTGCCTCAGACGTTCCATCACCTGACAAGGATGGGGATCAGCCCTTTTCCACAGTGCAATTCCCAGATTTTCCTGGTTGCTTTGCTTACAGTGTGACTCCAATGCCTTTGCTCCAATGTCTCCTCTCTCCCAGCTCATATTCCCCTCTCATTTCTTTCCCTCTGCATGTTTCAGAGGTCCAACACCCATTTCTTGCCCATGCCCTGCCTTTTGCTACACCAGCCATTATTTTACAACTGCGTTACTCACAGGGAGTGCTTCTGCTCAGGACAGGGAAAAAACACAACCTGGATGCTCTACTTGGGAACACCTGGGACTTCTCCTCCAAAACCGGAGGTTCATGGCTACACAGTCCATGTGGAACCATCACCACAGCTCCCAGCAGCTCCATGCAACCTCTTGGAAGTGCTCCTGCCCTTTGTGCAGGGGAAGGGGACACAGCCTCAGCCGAGCCCTGGATTTCTTCCAGGAGCACAGAAGCTCTCAGTGCCAAATTGGCTTCTGTGGTTTTTCTAATGTGGTTTGTGGCTTTGCTAATGTGGACTCCTCTGGGGATATTTTCAGTATCTCAGGCAAGGAATTGGAGCTGTAGCTCTGGTGACTGTAAATGGGATGGGCACACCCAGTGCTCCACACTCTGCACTGGGAGAGGGTGCTCCCCCTTTCCTCTCGCTTCCAAGTGAAGTCTTGGTGTGCAGAGGGCTAAGCCTAACCTGGACACAAACTGTCCAAAATGAAGCTGCTTTTCCAATCTAGATCACCCTGACACTCCCTATAAAGGCTTCACAGGACAGAAACATCAAGTTAACCCCTAAGGAACTGCTCCCACCTGTGCCAGGGCCTGAGGAGCCTCACCTGGGCTCTCTTCCCACAGCCAACCCCTGGGCCCAGCAGCTCTATTTAAGCTCAGCCCTGGAAGTCATAGCTCATGGTTGAGCTGCGCTCTGAAAGTACTGGTGTCCAGTTTGGCTGTGCCTTGCTCCAGACCCCACTGCTCTGGCCACCCCAGCACCTGGAGTGACTCCTCACCCTGAGCCTGCCTCATTGCTGTGGCTCTGCCCTGCAGTTGTCGGACTGTGTCTGACCCTGGCTGAGGAGGCCCTTGCCCTGTCAGCTGTAGTTTTGAGCTTGGCTTCCCTTGCTCCAAGGAGCAGAAGTCCCCACCAGCATCTTCCCCCTCTGAGGGCTTCTCCAGGTGTAGAAATGGCATGTAGAACTGCATCCCTTTTCCAGGTGTTATTTTTGCAAGCAGGGACACAAGAAAGGTCACGAGAAATTTGCTCTTGTATGTCTGTGGTCTGCATGCCTGAGCTGCCAAGCCAGAAGGGCAGGGAAGGGCTGGATACCACCGTGGGTCCAGGCAATGCCACCTCTGAAAGAGCCAACAATGCTCTCCCACAGCACGGAGAGAAGAGCAGGAAAGAGCTGAGGATGGAGGGGAGTGCTGCACTGGCCTCACGTACTCCTGTTCTGGCACTGTTTGCTCTGCTCCTGGCTTGGTCTCAGACCTGCTGTGACCAAATCACTTCACTGGCCATGACCTCCTCTGCCTAATTTGCTCAGAAGAACTGTAAAGTCCTCGACAGGAGGGGTTGCATGACCCTATTTCCATACAATACAGAGCTACACTATAATTTAGCATTACTCTGCTCCTCTGAGCTGCTTCCAGCTTGGATATATTATCTATTCTTTATTTTCCAGTCTGCTCCTGCAGAGCCACAGGCACAGACAGGTATCTGGGATGGAGCAAGCCTGGCCTTTCTCAGAGGGATGGACACCACAGCAGTAGAAATGTAACTATTTCTAGACCTCAGACCTGGCACTGTTCTGATTAAATCACACCTACTCGTTTACAACTGTACAGACTCTATGCTCTCAACATTCTTATTTTTGGGGGAACATTAACCTGTCCATCACTTGTGTCAGCCAGACCAGGACCCAGAATGGGGCAGAGCTGCCTGTTTTATCCAGGCAGGACTTGGATGTCCCTCTCTCTGCTGCACTCAGAGCTGTGAGTGGCAGAGGAAAGCTTAGAGACAAACATGTAACTGTCTGCAGCCTGCCTTTGTGTGACATCTGGAGCCAGCCAACACCTCTGCCAGCACTGCTCCCCCAAGGCCAGCTCCCCTTCTCCTGCAGCCTTTGCAGAAAGGGATTAACGGAGCAGCAATGACTTCATGAGTCTGATGCAACACTGGTGAGCAGCCTCAGATCCTCCCCCAGCTCAGCAATGCCCACACGCTGGGACAGCAAAATGCCTTTGGCTGTAGCACGTGGGGCCCTCAGCTGCTGCAGTTTCCTGGGCAGGGACAGCCACAACCCAAAGGTGCGTTTGTCCCCTTCAGCTGTGCTGCTTGCCCTGCTCCTGCCACACTCCCCAGGGGTTGTTATTGCGGCAGTGCTCACCTTGCAGAGGCTGTACATGATGATCAGGATTCCGCCCAGGAAGTAGCTGCTGGATGGATCATCTCCCATGATGTATTTGTACCACAGCTGGATGGGGACAAGGGAGCGGAACAGCTGGCTCAGCTCCTCAATAATCAAATAAAACTTTCCCTGCAAGACAACCAGGCAAGTGAGGCATGATTATTATCAGCAAGTCAAAAGGAGAACATTTAATTTGTGCAGGGCTGGTGTTCACTGATCACTGCACTGTTAAATGGTGCAGAGACCATATTCATGAGATGCAGCTTTCTCTGCAGCCACTGAACTCTGTGCCTAGAAAGGATAAATATCCCTTCATTCCTCCATAGGGCTCTGTCACTGACACAGCTATGCTGCATTCTGGAATTTTAAACTTTGCAGTGGGTTATGGACAGGCAATAAATTGTGTATCTGGACAATGCTGCAGAAAAGCAAAGGTTAATATGGGATTAATATGATGTAAATTGTAAACGTCATTATTTGTGAGAAAAGGAAAGCAAGTTCGATGTCTTTGACCTTACACCCCTTCTGAAAGTACAGGGATTAAATGGAAAGTGACCCTAGTCTTCCTGACAACTTTTTAGGTAATCCCAAAGAATCAAATTAATTATGTTTGCCAGCATCCCTGCCCTTCCACTCAGGCGTGCGTTGGCTCTTGGGCAGTGCACAGATAAAGACTGGTGCTGAAAATTAAACCCTCGGGGCATTTAAAACTTGAAGAGACCGAATCTTCCTGAAGACCTCAAGGAAGGAAAGGTGGGGAGGGGGAAGTGTGCTGGCTGAAATCTTCTCTCTCAAAAGAGACTCAAAGAATGGGCAACATCCTTTGTCAGCCTTCACCAGAACCTGAATAAAAGTGTCTAATTTAGGGCCACCCCCAGCCCTATCGAGGGTTTGTTCTGTCCCACGCTGTTTACAGGGACAGCTGGTGGCAAACTGAGCCCAGAAGGATGTTTAATCTGCAATGACATTATCTGGACTGAAAGATTTGGGTTTGTCCTGTCAAAATCCTTTTATTTGCTAAGCTCCTGGAGAAGGGGAAATTCCCCTGGAATTTTGCTATGTTGTCCCAGTTAGCTTTGTCATCAGTGATGTCATCGCAGGCCAATCACTAATTGGTGAGGTGGGGATGGGGATTAAGTCCTCGCAGCCGGGCTAGCAACAGCCAGCGCCCTTCCCCGGGGGCTCGGGATGAGATCACTCGCAGGCCATCCTGCTGCTCCCAACAAATCGAATCCTTCGGAGAGCTCTGGCACGCTCATGATCTCATATCCCCCGGGACACGAGTGAGGTCACACCAGCGGTTGCTAACGGACCCGGGCTGCTTTCCTGCTCTGCCCATCCCCTCCTCCGCACTAATCCCAGGTGGCATCGCAGAGCAAACGCGTAACAACAACAATCTGGGGTCCTAAATGCGAGCAATTTATTAAATTAGCACAGAGGTCTCTCTCCAGCCTCGTGCTTCGATGCAATCATCGTTTATTTCGGGAGCTCCTGTGGCAGAAATGACAACGCTGTCACCGTGTCCCTCCACACGGCTCTGATGAAAGCTCCCAGCAAGCAAAAGGCAGCAAACTTTGCTGTCTCCAGCTCGTTCCTCTCACCCACCATCCTTCATTGATCCTTGCTTCCCCAGCAGCTGGGCTGGGACAGGTCACTGCTTGCTCTCCCATTGCATCAGACAGAGCTGCTGCATCCAGCACCTCGGGCATCAAGGCTGGAATTCTTCTACAACACAAGTTCTGAGGCACTAAAACACCCGAGTCCACAGCGAGATGTCAGGAAAGCTAGGTCCAAGGCAGCCCCAGAGCACAGACAGGCTGTGGAGGTGGCAAGTGGCAGCAAGTGATAAACTTCAGCATCTAACCACAACTTCTCCAGCCTCCCCACAGCTTTCAGAATCCCCTTCTCTAAGGCAAGTCTTCAGTTTGCAGTGGTAACTGCAGGGTACCAGGATGTTTTAGCAGGTAGAAACTTGGTCACAGCCTCCCAAGAGTGAAGTTAAGTTTTAAAGGATGCATCCCTCCATGCAGCCCCTTAACAGCACCCACCTGACTATTAAATGTTGATAAGTTTAGAGTGATTCCAGCTGGGAGAGAGGAATGCAAGGGCAGCTGAGCATCACTTGAAGAGAACTAGAAAGTTCTAAGTCTTGTTAGGCATCTCAGTGCACCACACCAGCCCCTTCGTTAAACTAGGAAAAGTGCCAGAAAATCCAAAATAATTCTACAAAGAGCTGCTGCAGAAGTGAGGCCCTCCTTCTGAGCCAGAGGCTTGGAAAATGAGGACTGTTCCCTACAATTTCAGCAGCAAAATGCAGATTTCTGATAGCAGCAACTTACTGCAGACAGCACCCATCAGGGGTAAGCACACTCAACATACCTGTCTGCCACTTCTCAGCTTTGTTATCTCTTGGCTATCTAGGTTACATTTTTCAAAGTAAAATCTTTGTCTCAAGCTGTATTTTGTCTGAAAAAATCAGCTAAAATATACTGGCTTTTTTTTTCTTCAAGATTAGCACTGCATGTTATATGAAGCACAAATATAATTATTTCTCCTGTGCATCTGACTTGGCACAACAGCTTGAAATAAGGCAAGACCTGTCTCTGTTAGGTGACTTTTCCCATGTCATAAAAATCCATGTAAATCTGGGAATTTTTTCTGGAATGCACTGTAGAGAGATTGAACAGCTCTCTAAGATCAGCAAAATCTTTCTGGCGAGCCTGTGAGCCAGCCCCAGTGCAGGACTGGACTGTGCACGAGCCAGAACTGCAGAGATTAAATAGGATATTACCTGAAATTATGGCTCCTAATTAGGGTAAGTTAGGTAACAGAAGAAAAGCTCTGCTCTCACCAAGGGTTAAACCTGACCAAGAAGGGAGAAGGGCAGTGCTGGCCCTGCTTCCTCCGAGTGAGTTCTGTGAGAGCTGCTGCTGCTACTGCTGGTATCAAACACTTCATTAGCACACGTGGGGAAGGGCTGTGCTGGGATCTAATTTTAGCAGCTCTGCTGATGAGCCTCAGATACCACATGGTGAAATTTTGATTCCTTTTTTTCAATGCTCAGTTAAAAAAGCAAGTCTTGTGTATAACCCTCCATTTTTCTGCACCTCCTTCACCACATACAAAGACTGTTTTTATACTTCAAATCAAGCACTTATTTTGAAAGAGGAGAATTCAGCATTTTCATACAATTGCACTCTTCCTTCCATTCATGCAGTATTTCAGTCTGTAATGCACTGCCTATTTTTGCACACTGAGCATGTAACTTCTTGGTATTTTGTTATATCCTCACTACTTGATGGCAGATCTGCATCTGATCCCTTCTTGCCATTTGAGCTCTGCTCAGAGGAGCACATCTCTAAAATTTCTTCAGTCCCTTTACAACATCAGCACTACAGAAAACACTTTTAAAACCCCCTTATTTTCACGTTGCTGGCTGACCTCAGGGATAGCTTTTCTCTGCAGTTTCTAAATAAGAACTTGAGACACAGAAAGACAAAGGTCAGGGTAAGGCTGTTTTGGTGTCCAAGCTCAGATGTCTGGGATCAGACTTTTTATAAAGCCCTTCATTTTATAGATCACATTACCATTAAAAGCTGAACCACTGACTTCATTTTGCAGCTCTACCTACTTTTCTAGGATCACACAGGAATTATCTGGCAAAGTAAAGGACAGGATTTAATTCTCCAGTGTAGCATTCAACTTGAACTTGTAGAATGTTCTTACAGCAGTTTCTTTGTTTCCTATAAACTTCCCAGTTGCTGCAACAGCTTCTTTCAGTCTTTCACCTTCATCCTTGGGGTGTGGTGATGGAGGGAAGAAGTCTCACAGAAAAATAATGTGGAACAGTATAATTAAAAATTGAATCCCAACCTAGACACAGCAAAGGGGGCACATTGCAGCAGCAATGCTAATTCCCCCAGAGCCTCGCTGAGCCTCCACTGTGCAGCCTCTTTTGACATAAGGCTTTGCCTCAGTGCATGTGTGCCTCCCCACAAGGAAACAGAGAGGCACAGCAAGGATTGACACAGCGGAATTAGAATGGGGGATGCAAGGCAAGTGAGAGAAGTTGCAATGAGGCAACTGCAAGGTGTGATTAGCACTCAAGGGAAGCTCCAAGTCTCACTTGCTCTGGTGCCAGCAGCATTAGGGCATATTCTGAAACAGGGAGATGCTCAAAAAAACTTTGGAGACCTGCTGGCAATTTGGATCAGAGGAGAGCAGGCTCTGCTGAGATTCCAGGTCATGGTGCCAATAGATAAAGTGTTGGATAGGAGCAGTAAACAGCATTGTGGCACGGAGGATGCTGGTGAAAATCCATGCAGGACTAATGAGGAGTAATGTCAAGGTGGGACTAGAGGGGAAAATGAGAATTTTAGTTAGCACACAACACTTTTGAAAATAACATCTTTCATATCTTAAACTGGAAAGTTAAACTGGGAAAGCACTTAAGTGCAATGAGTTGTTTAAAGTTCAGTAGCAGTGACTTGCAAAGCATGTTGAGGGAGGGGGACAGAGGAGTCTCCACTCCTCAGTACCTGCTCTTATGCTTCAGTTAGTTTTTCAATTTTGTAAATAATAAATCCCACACTTCTGACTCTGGGACAGCACATCAGTCCCAGACTGCAGCAGGGAAAAGTCCTTGCAGAACATCCTGGAGTTCCCATGGCTCAAGAGGATCCAAGCTCAGACTGCTGTCCATGAAGAGTGAATGCGTTTGTGAGCGAGCTCCCCCAAAGAGGATCCAAGGTCAGAGAGGAGAGGGGAATGAGAGGATGGGCTGTCACCTGTCTGTGAACACCACTTCAGCCACACTGTGAGGGAAGAGCAGGAATAACTTCCATATTGCACAGCCAAGGACCGGGAACATCTTTGCCTGGCTATTTTTTATTAAACATCATCTATGTGCCAGTTCCCAGTGCGTTTTTTACTGCTTCTGTATATTTAGAGGACTCAAATGCTCCAAGAGCCTTTTTTTTTTTACCCCTTAGGACAAAAAAAAAAAAAAGGTGCAGCTTCAGAAGGAATTTGGAAATTAATGTGCCAGGTTCCATGGCAGAGCTGTACCCATCTATGGCAGGAAACATGATGTGCCCCTGAAGAAGGTTTTTGGTCCAAGGTCCAAGTGCAGAATTTGCAATTGCTGCCACATCCAGGCCAAGTTTTCTCTGACCAGACTTGATGAGATAGTACTTTGAAAATAAAAAGCACTAATAAAACAATCAACTGAAAAAAACAACCAAGCAAATATTTTCAGAGCTGCAGTGAGGGGCCAATGTCAGCATTCTCCTGCATTTTCACTCTCCTGGAAACGCAGTCCCCTGTAACTTGGCTGCACACCTGTATTGAGCATGCAGAGAAAATTCCTTCTTAGGGCCTTTCTTATGTATCAAAACGTCCTTGGTATCTTTGTCCCCTATAGAGATAGGGATACAAATATCAAAGAACTTGGGATAACAGACAGTTCTTTTTGGTTTGGTTTTCTTTCTTCCTCCCCCCATGTTTCACTCACTTCTCCAGCCCAGATTGCTGACAACAACATGAGGAGGGGATGGAAGACTTGCAGGCACCTGGGATTTCCTAAGTGAAATCTTTGGCAACTGTGTCTTTTTATTATTTATTTCCTTATTTTGAATTCCACCCCCCTCAAGCTGTCATTCCTTAGCAGTGAAAATGAAAAGCTGCCATTGATGTGTGTACAACAATGGAAGCCTCTGCAGGCCACATGGCTCCTGCAGTTTAATTTACTTTAATTCATTTAATATTGAACCAAATGATCTTATTTGCCTTTTTTAATGGAGAGCCTTCAGCATGCAGGGTGGGAGCCAAGCCCCCCCTTCCAAAGGAATGATGAGCTCAGCTGTTATTGAAACTTGTACCCAGCTCGATGTGCCTGGCACAGCTCGGGGGGAGGGAGGGGCACCTCCAGTCACAGGTATGATCCTTCTCCTGGAAACTCCACAGGCTCCAGAGCTGTGAGGTCAGTCTGATGCTGGGGTTACCTTCATCTTCCTGCTTTTCTCTCTAGTTCCCAAGCTCTTCCTTCCCTGCATTGATCCAAATGTCATCTTGGACCAAAAGTTGCCCTTCCTTTTCATACTAGGAACGCATGACCCAGGTGCTTTGGATGGGGAGAACTGAGTGTTCTAACCCAGATTTTTCATGTGTTTACTTTCAAAATGAAAAGATGCATCTTACTGATGTAAGCAGAGCTTAGTGCTATTCACTATTTTCATTAATGATCTTGATGGAACAGAGTAATGTATAGCTGACACTAAACTGGGAAAGGCTGTAAACGCACCCAAAAGAAAGATTATATTCCAAATTCATCTTGACAGACTGGAGAAATGGTCTGGAAAACAGGGAGGGAATGAAGACAGTCCAGAAGAGGATAGTAAGATCTGGAATTAACAATCTCTGAGAAAAGACTCCAAAAATTGTTGGTGTTCAGTCTACAGACAAGAGTGAGGGGGGATATGAAGACTGATAAATAAAAACAAAAACCACACAGTATTGAGAGAAGACCAAAATCCCAAGGAGAAGCAGGAAAAGCCAGGCTAGCTTTGCAAGTGCCTTTGAACTTCCAAAATGAGGAAATTCTGAAGAGCCAGCTCAGAGGCTGAGTGCAGGATGATTAAAGTTCCCCACACCCCATCCATGGGCAAGTTTTAGGATCTACTGCTGACTGCCAGCAAGAGGGGACTGCAAGGGAGCTCAGGATTAAATCCCTCTCTGCTGAACTCCACCCCTCAGGGCACAGCAACCTCCACTTCAGGCCCTCTATTAGGGGAGCAAGAGGCTGCTGTTCTGAGTAGTTATATTGGCACAAAAACTTCTCACTACATATCAATACACATCTTGAAAACATCTAGCTCTACTGAGTTAAATTCCTATTTCTCCAGCAGCCTGTTAGCATTAAGTGACAGCCACCCAGAAGGTCATAAACTCCAAGCTGGCCTTCAAGCAGAAATACTACTAGGAGGACATTGGGAAGAAGAGAGTAACTTTGTAACTGGTAAGTATTCACACAGCAGATAGCAAAACACTTGATAAAAATTTTGGTCAAAGTTCATGTGCCTAAATTGCACTAGAAGTGTTCTAACTGAGCAAAAGCTTCCATTTAAAACCCCTCATCTGCGTGGCACTGTGCTGGCCTGCAGCAGTCAGCTGTGTCGCCAGGCTCAGGGAAGGAGCTCAGCTATGTGATTACCAATTACAATTTCCACGGTGTCCTGTGGTTCTCCTGGAACTCTCCCATCCCAGTTTGATCTTGCTTAATTTGTTACACCAGATTTCATCCCTGGCTGGCTTAATGGCTGCAGTGCAGAGTGGGGGAGAAAACCAAATCCAGATCTAGTGGTGGGTAACAGCAGTCTCAGGTGTCAGGGGACAGTGAGACCATCCACAACATCTGAAGACAAAAAGGGGCTTAAAAAAAGTGAGACACATTGCTCTCCAGAAAAAGGTATTAAAAATGAAGCATCTGTGCTCTGAGTCATTATAGGCCCTTGACAGATGTGATCCTACCAGCCTCTCACTGGAGCTGCAAATAAAGACCCCTTCTCTTTCTTCTCTCCCGACAAGGATTAATGAGTACTTGGGATGGCTCTCAGACAAGCAAGCAAAGGCTGTGAACCTTTTCCAACACTGCAATTTATCTTGGGAAGACTATTCACATCACTTCTCCCTCCCTCCCCAGGCTGGATTATGCTCTGACCCAGCACATTAATCTCCCAAAATATAATAATAATAATAATAGAAGAAAGAAAAAAAAAAAAAGCTGGACAATTGCCAGAAATAAATTAATAACCACCTTAGATAGCCCTGCTGTGCAGGAACAAACTGCTCAACTCCCCTGCCACCCATGTCATTTCTAAGCAAAACTATTCCCAGTTTAGATACCCGCTGAAGTGCCCTGCCTGAGACTTTCAGCAATTAATGCTGGTACCTTGCATCTATAGAGTGCCTTTCATCCCAACAGCTGCCAGAAAGTTTCTTTACTGAATGCAAATAATACACATTGCTACATTTGCCACTGAAATGTGGATGCTACATGGGAGTGGAGGAAGAGGCAGCATGAGACATCTGTAAAAGTAAAAACATATCAAAAAGTATTTTAAGAGAGAATGTAGTGTGAAAGTTTCAAGTTAGACCCATTCTACATATGGTTTCATGAACATTTAAATATGTGAAGCATTTAATTAAAGTATTTCTTCACCCATGGTTAGAACTGGTGCTGTCTTTTGTGGCATCTGTAGCTTCAGTTTAACCCAGTCACTTCTTTGACCCAAGTGGCAAGTCAAAGAGACAAATACTTGCAATTTCTTCCCATGACATGAAGAGGTTCCTGCTTTAGAAACACAAATTTAAAGAGATTACTCAGAAGACAGGACTTAAGGTCAATAAGAGAAGCAGTTATCTGGCTGCTAGAACCAATTCCTCCTCAAAGAGTTCCTACCTCACCTCTCTAGACTTTAATCATTGCTGGTAGTACCGAATCCTTGCTCAGGCCTGTGACGGCTCAAAAACCAAACTTCGATACCCAGGTGACTTTCTGCCAAAGGTTTATCGAGAGATTTTAATATTTTTATTATTCCATCCATATTTGGCACTGGCACAGGGTGCCCAGAGCAGCTGTGGCTGCCCCTGGATCCGTGGCAGTGCCCAAGGCCAGGTTGGACGGGGCTTGGAGCAACCTGGGACAGTGGAAGGTGTCCCTGCCCATGGCAGGGGATGGAACTGGGTGGTCATTAAGGACCCTTCCAACCCAAATCATTCCACGATTCTCCGATTCCACACTGCACATGTGTGGTAAAGGTATCAGATTATCAAAGACAAAGGTTTGTGCATCAAGAAGAGTCTCCTACCTTTGACTTGACAGCGAGGATGATCTTGGGCAGGGCCACGATGAGGCATTTCAGGGCAATGGTGAGGTACTTCAGCACAAAGTCTGCGATGCCTACGATCCACATGAGGTCGAAGAAGTCCAGCCTGTCCAGGCTGGGTTTCAGGAATATAAGGCTGAAAGGCACGAGGCACCACAGCTCAAATACCACTGAGGAGAAGCTTGCTCAAGCTTCTTGTATCCACTGCTGGCTAGAGAGAGCCTAGAAACTCCCCCGAACTTCAGGGAAGTTCTCAAGGGCAAGAGGAGGAAGACACGCAAATTAGACCTGTGGTTCCTGTGGGCCTCTTGACTTTGCTCTTGCCCACTTCTACTGAGGCCAGCAGGTTTGCCCACTATCACAAAACAGGACCCAAACACCTATAAAGTCTGCTTTGGAAGACAGCAATCTCCATAACCTGCCTTTCCCACTGCACCAGAGCCTCTGGTGTGCTGATAGTGCCCTTAGTGCACAGGCTTGCTCCATGGGATCTGGGTGTAAAAGCTTGTCCTGGAAGTCCTGCCCAGAACAGTCCTGGTTCCCTGGGGAAGCGAACACCCCCACACCCTCTGAGGCTCGTTTGCCACAGGGGCACAGTCCCTAAAGCTACTTGTGGACATGAAACAAAGTGGTGACACAGGAAACTCTGTACCAGACACAGCAGAAAGGTCAGAACTTCACATGCGTCATGCTCTGACAGTGGCCACTGCCTGAAGCAGAACAAGAGCTGGGCTCTGTTAATACTCTTACCTGAACCAACGGTCCAAAAAAGTGATGCCCCTTACATAATGTCATTTACTGGGCTGAACATTTGCTGTTTAAAAAAGTGGAATCTGGGACAGCAGAATTTCATCCAGCAATGTGCACGAGCTACTGACTTGAGCAATAATGAGAACAAGACCCTTCTCAGGCTGAAAAAACAGGATTCACCTTCAGGGTATCTACCTGCTAAAGCCTCATGGTAGAAAGCAAAAACTAAACAGGAAAAAAAAAAGCAAAGTAAAGTAACCAACCCAACATGAAAAGCCTGAACATGAATTTAAAATACTCACAACACTGGCACAGCACAACAGGTAAAATTACACCCTAAAAACAGAAACAGAATCAGAGACTTTACTACTATTCGTGCACTAGAAACAAGAAAAAAAAAATCAGGAAATGAAAAATAAGCCAGAAGGAAACAAAACTGAAGCAGCCATTTCTAATTTGACAAGCCTGGGTTGTAAACAGTCCCAGGTCCCCACACAGCAAGCAAGAGATACACCACCCTGAGCATGACACCACTGCAGCACTCAGGAACAGGGCTTTTCATGGAGGTGTGGCCCAGCCTGTCCACTGGTCACAAGCCATGCTCTAAACTGTCTGTAGGATGGCCCCAAATTGCTAAAACCCCTTTATTTTAGACGATCTAGCCTTTATTTTAAACTAGACCCATTCATGCTTTTAACCTTGACCACCTTCTTAGAGACACACTGTTACCCTGTGGTGCAAACAACTATCACTTCCACACCTTTCTGCCATTCCTGTTCCTTCCTTTCCACTCCCTCCCACAAGCTCCATACAGTGAATCCCATGGCTTGGCCTCCCATCCAGACCCACACATTCAAGCCCTGCAGCTCTCCCCCTTTCTCTGCTTCCTATCTGTCATTATTCCTATCTGCTTTATAATAAGCAGGGACAGTGCTGAACCAAATCCATTTGTACAGACCTTCCTGTATTTGAGAACTAATTTAGCCAGGATTTGAAAGGCAAGGCTATCTTAACTACCTCAGATCCAAGTGCCTCCAAGCTCTGAGAACACTGGAGTAAAACACTGCTATTTCTTTTCCTGACCTAGACTCAAAGCTTGATAGACTATTATAGGAAGAGGAAAATCAGTGGGTCAATTCCTTATCTGCCTCTGACACCTGCACTTTATGTTCAGTTGCAGTGGTCAAAATGGGAATTCAGAGGTCCCTCTTGAAAAGGATCCACCGTGTTTTGATATCATCACACCCTGGCCCATTTATACACTGCGTATGCCCTTTATTGATAGGAGCACAAGCCACTGGTAAAGTGGCACACACATTCTTTTCCTGCACTGAAAGGTATTACAAAGATGTAACAAAGACAGCAGATCCTTTAGGCACACACGCTTCCTCCCAAAGTGCGGGGAAAGGGGGGTTTCCCTCTTCTCCTCCCTGGAAATTATCACCTGCTTCCATCCTGTACAACGTAAATTTTGCCTACCTGTTGTAAAGCTGCTGAGAGCTGAATGTGTAAAGCAAGTACAGGGTGTTTCCAGTGAGAAAGGCCAGGATCCAGAAGACAACCAACACTGATCTCTTCTCCTGAGCAAGGAAAAGCAGCAGAGTTACTTCAACTCGAAATCTCAAGACTTGAGCTCAGCCTTCAACTGCTGAAAAATCCAACCCAGGGGATGCAAATATGTACCAAAGAGTTCAGTAATTAGTTTATTCTCACAGGACTAAGAAGTAGTCTGCTAGGTAAGGACATATATAAACACAAGCAGAAATGCCTCTCACTCAGTTAACCTTTTCAATGAGGTAACTTTAGAGAAATTAATTAAAATAAGCTGGTGAAAACAACAGCCTTACTTGCAGAATGCATCTTCAAAGTTGGGATCTTTCTTGGGACATCTAAAATCTTCTGATATTTAAAATGCAGTATGACAAGCAGATTAAAAAAAGTCCATTCCACATATTGTCCTAAATTCTGAGCTGTCACCTGGTTGGAGTGACAATTCAAGGGGTCAAAAGGATCAAAGGGGTGTTTTAGAAATAGATCCAAAGTCACTCAGTGGAAGGCTTAGCTAAATCAAACATACCCCATCACTACAGGCAGCACATCTGGGTGTTATCCTAAAGCATTTTGGAACGTGCATTTTTGATTGACGAAATAATTAAAGGTCAAAAGAAGTGGAAATTTTGCATTTCAAAATACATGGAATGTTACAGACAGAAGCTGGATGGCAGAAGATACTGTCCTGCGTCTCGGCCCTCAGTAAGTTTTGGGGAGTAAATTTTATTCCTGAGAGGAAAACATCCACCATTTTTCTGCTGGGCTGATTTACTAAGAAGGGAGGTCTCTAGCTGTTCAACAGCCAGGACTGTTAAGATGAGATTTAAAGCAGGCAGATTAAGGGACACACTGCTGGAAGGACAGAGGTGCAGAGTGCAAGGCAACAGCAATCTGTTACTGGACTGTGCCATTTATCTGTTCATTCAGCGTTGGATCACATTGATTCCACTGCTGCTGGTAGATACAAGTATGCACCTGTGCAACTCATGTAATTTTAACAAAAAAGCAATTCTAGCCTTGTGCTTTTAGTGCTGTTGAACTGTTCTCCTGACACAGAAGATGAGAAGACCTGAAAAGATCTGCTGGTTTCTTTATATTCTAAGCATATTATGCACAGAGCATTATAAAGCCACTAGCAAGCAATACATCTACGAAATCTTTCAGCTGAACATCTCAAAACATTATCTAAATGCTAATAAGTTAAATCTCATCATTAACAAGTCAAATAGGCTTCAGCATCTCTGCTGTACATAATGGGAAACCAAGGTGCAGAGAAGTGCTGGAATAGGCACTGCCAAACAAAGGCAGAGGGAGATGCAGATTACAACATCCCTGACCTGTCCTCTGTTTGTTTGACTACGCCACACTTTCACAAAAAAGCAGGAGAGAAACTGTGGGAGAGCATCCATGGGGAGAAGAGGAAGAAGACAGATCTGTCCACAAATAAATGCACTCAGCCCTACACTGCAATTAAAGGGTCAACACGGATGATATTTTGTGCATGGAAAATGTTTCCTGGGAACATAAGAAGGTAAAATGCTGAACTCACCTTCAAAGCAACCTGTTCTCGGAGCGTGGAGTTGGCGTAGGCAAAGGTGCTGGCCATGCCAATGCACACAGCAATTCCTGCAGGGAAAGGCTCTGTCAGAGTGTAACTGCTGCTGCTGTTTGACTTGATTTCACAACTGCCAGCAAGACACGAGCCTCACCCCTCTGATCTCTTCTGCACTACACAGAAATCTTTGCTATCACCAGTGTAAGCTCTCCTCATCTCTCCTAGAGAGAGCTCTGAGGGAGAAGCCTTGGTAACATCCTCAGCCTCACAGGAACGTCAAGGAGAAATCAGGAAAAGGAACAGAACTGGTACGCACAGGAAACAGATGGATCTGACCCAGATGAAAACAGCTTGGACTGAAAGTAGGGTGAATTTATCACATGCATTATCCCATGCATTTGAATATGTTCCCTTCGTGCTAGACTCCATCTGGACACTGCCACATGGATAAATGTATCAGACATCACAGCCTGATAAAGCCTCCTCTAAACTCTCTAAACACAGTTCAAAAAGGATGGATGCTCACCAAGCTTGTGCTGGAAACAAACTTTAGCCAGGAGGATCAAGATGAAGGGAAGTCCCTTCTGCAGCCAACCAATCACAGCTTTTAGCTCAGAAAGAGCTGGGGCTGGAGTTCCAGCCTGTTCCTCAGTGCCCTCCTCAGCGTGCCCGTGCCGGTCCCCCCCTGCCATGTGCAGCAGAGAGGAGCCCCGGTGGTGGCCATGGTGGAAGTGATGGGACGGCTGCCGGTGGTGAAACGGGGCTCCCTCAGCTCGGCTGGCCCCCTCCTCCCTCGGGGCTGGCATCTGGATGAACACTTCCCCACCTCCGGCTGAAGAGCCCAGCACCAGCCCGGACTGGAAGGGCGTGGCTGTGATGGTGCCCGAGGGGATCCCGGCCAGCCCCGAGAACAGCTGCTGTGGAGAGGAGGCTTCAGCCTTCAGGCTTTCAAAAACTCCACTTTCATCCACGCTGGTTTCAGAACTGACCGTCTGGCTCCGGTTTCTGCAGTGGGCAGAGATTAAAGCGTTTAAATAAAAATGAGTACACAGAACTTCGTGGTGTTTTAGCCCAACCCTGACTGCAGTGATTCCAGAGTTCCTCACACACTATCAGAACAAGAAGGTCTCCAGATGACAGATGCTTTTCTCTCTACCCGCTGTCGGGAAGTTACAGCTGCAGAACTAGAGGCCAGTAACCAGACTCCTCAGATGAGATCAGAGAACCTCTGCAGACCTGACCAAAATGCATCAGTTCCTTCACCCAAGGAATGAAGCTCCCAAACCCTGTTTACTTTTGGAGAAAACAAAGAAGTAATACACCCAATACCAAATCCAATATCTTCTATAATGATTTGAGTACTTAAAGAAAAACATACAAAGCCCCATGGAACTTGCCACAACACCACCAAGTCAAGCCATACTATAAACAAACAAATTAACCAAGCTAATTCAAAGCAATGAGTTACCCCCAAAATCTTCTGTCTTTATTTAGGGACAATCACTACCTGCCCACTGATGAACTGCATCAGCAAGAGACAGAATCATCAGGGGAAGAGAAGTGTTGAGAGCTGCCTATGTGTCCTTCACAAAAGTGAAGGATGTGCTCACGGGTCCTGACAAATTCTTTTATTTTGATATTTTTTGCAAATTGGACATGGATGTACCCAAATTACTGGGCACTGGACAGAACTGGTTCTGGCACTGATTCTGTCCTGAGTGTGTTGGAATACACCCAGATTACAAAAAGAAAGTACAAATATCTTCATCCTAACAGCAAAAGACAACAGCTTTTCTTCACTAGAAGTCAATACAAGGAAAGTTTAGATGAGAGGGAACAATGCAGGCAAGGAGTAGAATAATCACCAGGCAGTAAATGCCTGACAGACAGCAAATACTTCTCTAACTTGAAGAAGGAGAGCAAACAATAAATAAACCTCAGCAAGAGGCAAAGCCCACAAATAAGGCATGTTGCAGAGCTTTGGTCCCTCTTGATTTTAATCCTGGGAGATCTCTTAACTTTAGGAATAGTGGTCACAAGGCCCTCAACCCTCTCTCCCCCATGGGTTGAAAAGCCTCCCCAGGCACTTACAGGGCACAAAGCACTGCTTTTCACCTCCCTCTGGGGACAGATTCAAACCTCTCCAGGCAAACCTTCCCACTAAGTAAACTCCTAATAAGGCTTTTTAGAGCTGCACCCCATTCCCACCATCTCTCTGCAGGCTTCAGCAAGGAATCAAGTCAACAAGACATTGCACACCTCTTTCTGGTCCAAAATATTCATCAGCCGGGTCTTCAAATTCACACCTAACACTACAATTCAGGGGTGTATACACAACTCACATCTGGGAATGTAACAAACAGACTGGGTGGAACACAGTGTTACAAATAAAGACACAACTATTGTTTGGAATAATATTACCAGGATACATGACTGTGCTTTCAGCAGGAAGGAATTAATCTGGGACATATTTAAAAACAAACAAGGTTTGTTTGTTGAAATTGTGAGGCTGCTGAAGTTAACAAAAGTGAAGACCAGCGGCAACAGCATTTCCTTCTACAGTTAGAAAAACTTCAGCCTCTGTTCCTGACAATATGGATTTACCCTGTTGAAAATCAGAAGCACCATGCAGAAAAAAACTGAAAATGGCTTTTTTCCCCTCTGAAATTAAGAATGGTACCATGCTAGCAATGGCCATGACATAAGGCCTCAACTCTAACTGCAAAACCACTATAGAAAATAAAATATTTGCTAATGATCTTTCACCTACAATCTCAGCTCAAACAGAGCAATGAAATTCCTTAGTTCCATCTTTATCTTGGAGTAATTAGATTAGTTTCTTCTTTAGGGAGAAAAAAAAAAAAAGTCATGCTCCAACTCTGGGAAAGCACCAGGGAATATTTAGTACCAGAACAAACACAGCAGCAAGGCTCCCTTGCTGCTGTCATAATTACAGAAACAAATTAGAGGTATTCTACTTCTAAATACTCACATACGTGAAGATAGATACAGACTCTGGGAAGATGTAGAGGGTCACCCAAACTCTTTATAAAACACTAAATCAGAGTAGTTGGGAGCTTCAGACCAGCAGACTTTTTAAACACCTTAATAAGAGAAGTGTAAATCGTTCTTGTTCACACAGGTCCATCCCTGCACACCGATGGCGCTCAGGTTCCCCACAGGGCTGTGCCATGAATCCCTCCTCCAGAGCTCCAAGCATCCTGCCCATGCTAAGCCAGCTGTCTCCCAGTTGTGCCATACTGGATCATCATCCTGAAACACTGTGGTTGGCAGCAATCAATAACTTATAGGAAGGAGAAAAGTAAAGCGGGCTCTAGAATCCCCAAACTTGAGCAGAAAGCCTGGCCACACCACATGCACAGGAATTTGACGTCTTTCTCAATTTTGAGCTTTCATCTTCTAAAACACCCCCTACACTTAAATCAGAACACTCCTCTCAGGAGAGAAAAATGGAGGAAAGAAGAAGGGGAAGGATTTACCTTTCAGGAGGCACGTTGTCAGTGTTGCTGCTGTGCCGCCTCTGCATTTTCCTCAAAACCTTAAAACACAACACGCTCAACATGAACCCTGTGGCTCAGCAAATCCCAGTGTGGCTACTGGCACAGACCCTGGGGGCAGAGGGCTGTGGGACCCACTCAGCTGGGGACATGGCTGGCAGGAATCATTTGCTTCTGTGACAGAGCACCTCGAGCTCCCATTTGTTTCTCAGTACACTCGCAAAGAGACAACTTTGAACGGGAAATGGGAGCACATGGGTCTCCAGGCTGGGCAGGAATTAGTCAGGTCCTCTTCTGCAGGACGTGGCAGTCACCAGGAGTGTACAGCTGTGGGATGGCATGTCCTGGCAAAGAACACGGGGACATCTAACAGTGGCTCTCGCTGTGACACGACTCAACGCCCTCGTGGGAAATGAAATCCCGTCTTCTACTTCTGCAGAAACTTGCTTTGCAAAGCAAAACTGAGAGGGAGGAAGAAAAAGAAAATGTGTAAAAGAAAATGTATTTTTATGAAAAAAATACAATTAGGTCACGACAATATTCTTTTAAACAGGCAACTTATTCATTTTAATCTACAGAAATGCCATCTGCAAACTCTAGACAATGGCTCCAGACAACAATAGCTACTTAATAAAATGTAAAGACTAAAATCTAAATACTCTTGAATATAAAAAGTTATAACATTATTTATAACATTTCATACCGCATGATAATATATAGACAAATGTGTAGCCCTATACCTGTACTGTGTAAAGGCACAATGGCTCTGGGAAGGTTTGCCAGCTGTCTGAAAGCACAGTACCTGAACAACAGCTTTATCCAGAGGTGAAAGGTGCCAGCCACACTGGGAGAGACGGAATCCCAAGAGTGTGCAGACATTGACAGTTGGAGTGCTTCAGACAGTCCAAGACAGTCCAAATTTCAAACTCATCACAGGTCCTTCAAGCCAATGACTGTCAAGCACCTGGCCCCCAGTGCTCACACAGGCCCACCTGGAAGAAGCACATGCAGAGAGTCATTTTCAGCACAGCACAAAGAGTTTTACCCCTCCATCTCCCTGGGAAAGGCAGAGAGGTGCAGGAACCCTTGGTGCTTCAAGCCCTGCCCATGTGCATGATCCAACAAAGCTGTTTCCCTCTCAGATTGGCACCTGCATCCCCGGGAGTACTCCCAGAGTTGTACTCTGCCTTCGTTGTGCCCATACATATATTCATAAGTGTATTTATATACACATGCACATATATCATAATATATATTTTTATATATACATCTATATATACACATATGTTCATATATATGTGTACACATATATATTCACATATCTATGTACACATAGATGTATAGGTATAGGTATACATCTATTAATGTATACCTACATACACATCTATTAACACAGTCCTATACATATACACATATATACACACACATGTATATATAGGTATACATATATGTATATACATATACCCACACACACGAATCTATTAATATGGTTCCATACATGTAAATACATATACACGTCTCTATATATGCATACACACATATACATACATGATATACCTATACAGATAGCTATACATAGGTATACACACATATATATCTATAAATACAATTCTATACATACACACACACACATATATGTACACACACACACAGACATAAGCGAGGCCTTTTCTTCCGAGTAGGCGGGGAAAGGAGATCCCACGGTTGGGATCCGTGGCGCAGGGCCCTAGCGGGGCGGGAGCTAGCCCAGCTCAGCCCAGCTCAGCCCAGCCCAGCTCAGCCCAGCCCAGCTCAGCTCAGCTCAGCTCAGCTCAGCTCAGCTCAGCCCAGCCCAGCCCAGCCCAGCCCAGCCCAGCTCTGCCCTGCCCAGCCCAACCCGGCTCAGCCCGGCCCGGGCCCGGCGGTCCCCCCGTGCCCACCGGCTCGGCCCCGCTTGCGGCGCCGGTCCCGCCCCCGCCCTCCCGGCGCACGCCCGGCCGCGGCTTCCGCCTCCCCCGCCCGCCCGGCGGAAGCGCTCGGGCCGCGCTGGGGCCGCGGCAGCGCCCGGGGCTCTGCGCTCCTCGCTGCCGGCTCGCCGGTGATGCCGGTCCCGGGCCGGCGCTGTCCCCGCCGGTGCTGCCCCTCGTCGCGGCGGGCTGAGCCCCCGGACCTGCCATGGTGCCCTGCGGGGCCGTGCTCTGGCGGCGGCTGCTAAGGAAGCGGTGGGTCCTCGGCGTCGTCTTTGGGCTCTCGCTCGTTTACTTCATCACCAGCACCTTCAAGCAGGTCAGTGCCCGCCCCATCTCCGTCCCCATCCCCGGCCCCGGCTCCGGCCCCGGCCCCGGCCCCGGCCCCGGCCCCGGCCCCGGCCCCGGCCCCGGCCCTGACACGCCGCGGGGAGGATTAAAACATCCCTTATCCCAGGCTGACTTTTGTTCTTCAGGTGTTGTCATCGAACTCCTGGATTATGCGGCCGTAAGAATGACGTTATAAATCTGTAATAGATGCAAGAGTTTAAAATAGGAATGCCTGATACTGTGTTTGACAGCAATAGTTGTTTGAACCAAAACTGGAAAAAGAAAATCTCCAATGGGTTTGGTAGTTGTTGTATCTCTTGCAGTGGTAATTCCACTGGCAAAGGGCTCAGGAAAGAGAAATATGTGCAGTTGTTATTTAATATAACATATACTACTTTTGTGGTTGTAGTAACTGAGTTCAGCTGCGTTAGCTGATCCTCGGTGAGCTTGAATACCCTCACGTTACTGGACTGCGTATCTTCCTGTTGTGTATACTACCAAGTAGTAAGTTGTTTACACCATCAAAGCTGGAGTTTCCTGTGCTGTGGAGTTTACAAGTACTAGGCATCTTTAATCCTGGGAAAGCACGTGGCTTGAAGTGGCAGAAGGAACTTGTCTGTTTGGTTGCATTCCTGTTTTTCCTTGCAGGAAGAAAGGATGGTGAGAGACCGGAATCTCCTCCAAGTGCAGGAGCATGAGCAGCCGATCATGTGGAAGGTGAAGTTCAGTTCGGGAAACAGCAGTCAGCTGAGTAACCAGTGCAGGAACTCTGTGCAGGGGAAGCTCCTCATTACAGATGAACTGGGTATAGTTGATACTAAGAATTTATTCTAGATATGGCAGTGCTGAACGCTGCTTTGCCTGTCTGACTGCTGATGGCACTTTCCTGTAACAACTCCTCGTTATTAAGGCATTTTTACTCGGCCTTTGGCCTTGTCTCCTCTGGCTGGGTGAATTTCACTGTGGCTGCAGATGTCGATGCTTTGGTTCTGTGCACACCAGACTTGGGTCCAGCAGGCTCAGCTCAGGCCCGGGGCTGTGTGAGAGTGACTGTGACCTCACTAAAGTCAAAGAATTCCAGTTACCTTTGCACAGAACTCAAACGTTGACTCCTGCTCAATTTACTGTAGGTGCTTGCAGAGCTATTTGTGTCTCCCTGCAGTGTGCTCCTACTGTCAGCAGGGTTAGGGAGAGTAATTGAGGAAACCTTATTGGCCTTGTATGGAGGCAGCTCAGGACTGGTGTAATTAGTGCTCTGTCACAGTTAACAAGCTCATCTGACCCTTGTAAACCCAAGGTTATTAACTACTTGTTCTAAGTGGTAGAAGTTAAAGACTCTTTGGTGTCATGCACCTGTGCTTGTTGCTTAGACCCTGGATCTTTACTGACCACAAATCAAGGCTGTAGAAAACCCACCACATCTTTTGTGATTTGCATCAATGTTACATTTGGCACTGCCTGACTCAGGCTTAGTGCCAGTTCATAAGATCTCTCACAGTCTAACACTGTAGTAGTACAGTTTCCATGAGAATATACACCATATTTCTACACCATTAAGGATTCCACTCAGCAATGAATATTGCAGCTATCCTGCATGGCTAAATCTAAGTCTCTTCATGGTGAACTGTAAGAGAATTATCCAGACACAGACCCATTGAAAAAATGTGTGTCATTTTTTTTTCCAATACAATCAGTGCCAATCCCCTTCCCCTTTCACAACAAGGAACTATGCCCAAAGAAAGTCAGAACTTAAATATTCTGCATTTAAATAGTCATACTGTATATACAGCACATATTAGAGTAGGATATAATAATTGTGCAGATAACACTCTGCTGTTGGAAGCGCCACTCTCCATTTCAAAGAGTGGCTACTTAGGACTGAGAGGGATCATAATCTACTAAATGATAAACAAACCTGTTCTTAAGTAATGTGATTCTTACTACAGATTTTTGTAGAACATATGGAGGAGCGTGCATTGACAGTTGTTACTCCTGTTGCTGTTTTCCAGGCTACATCTGTGAGAGGAAGGACCTGCTGGTGAATGGCTGCTGCAATGTGAATGTGCCCAGCACAAAGTTGTACAGCTGTGACAGCTGCCTGCCCAATGGCTGCTGCAGCGTCTACGAGTACTGCGTGTCCTGCTGCCTGCAGCCCAGCAAGGTACATGGGCATTCTCCTGCTTTCCAGGTGTTCTCAGCTGCTCGGGTTCCTCTGTGGCTAAACGTGCTTCTTTGTGAGGAGCTTTTTCCTTAGACGGACAGTTCCTTTTCTTGGAAGGATGAGGAAAGCCTCCAAGGACCATATGCCAAGCTACAAATAAAGCTTTAACAAAATTCATCCTTCCCACCTTTGGGAGGAAATGCTGGGAGCCTTGCAAAGTGTTTCAGCTTCAGGGGAATTGCATTTGCTGAAGGGAAATGATTGCAGAAGAGTTACTCCAGCCAGTATTGGTTCTGTAACTGGCACTTCCCCGTATTCTGTGAGCATCTCTTAGATTCTTTTCCTACTGCTGGGGTTCTGAGGCATTAGCCTTTCAGTGCTTGCTAGAAATCCTGAGTGGAGTTGCTTACTATTCCTCTGATACCTGAGCTGTGTAGGTTAGGATGGGCTTTGATTACTCCTTGCTGAAGTAGAGCATTTCTGGTTTTTGCCTCCTGTTTGCTGACCACTTTAGCAACATCTCCTGGAGCGGTTCTTGAACCGGGCAGCGATTGCTTTCCAAAACCTCTTCATGGCAGTGGAAGATCACTTTGAGCTGTGTCTGGCCAAATGTAGGACTTCGTCACAGGTAAGGAACAAGCACGTGTCCAGGGCCCAAAAAAGTGCCCTTGGAAAATGGGGCTCAATCCTGTGAATGGCTGGTGTGTCATGTTTGTATGTACACGGGCATTTTCCTAAAAGTTGAAGCTATGGCTGAGAGCCGGTCTGAAGGCAAAGCACATAATTAGAGCAGGATGAGTTGCACATTCTCTTTTGAAAAGGGGGGCTTAACCACAAAGAGACTGAGTTCAATGACCAGTGAAGATCTCGGATGAGTTCTGGGGAAGATCTCATTAATATGAAAGCAGTGAGAGCTGTTCCCAGTAGCCTCAGAATGCTATTTTATGGTACAGTTGGAGACTTTACCATATACTGACAATCATCTGCGTAGCAAGTTGAAAACTATGTTGTAATTTTTTTGCTTATTAAGAACAGAGGTGAACTTCTGTTACCCATGTGATTTTATTAGAAGTTTTTGGTCTAAGTAAGCATTGGCCCTTTTAGAAAGTGCTGTTGGCAATGTCCTGCAGCTTCAGTATTTCATGTAGCGATAGGGGTGGACTGCAAACAAAGGATAGAGTTCCAAATGTCTCCAAAGTTACTGGGATTTTTTTACCCATAAAATCTGAACTCTACCTTTTATCAAGAAAAATGCACACATCTCAAGTAGCAACTTTACTGTGCTCTGCTTGCTTAGAACATTTGATGATACTGCCTAAACATATCTAATTTTTTTTTTTTATTATTGAATCTGTTCCCACCTACTTGGGTATTCTCCTCAAAAGGAGGTTCTGGTTAACATTGCTCTTTTATGGTTAACTGGCTCTTCTATGCTGCCAATGCAGAGTTCTTTGACTCCAAAGATACTCTGATGTGTAGAAGAATTGGGGACTTTTTTTGCATATGCATAAATGCTGTGGGTTTTGTCGTTTGGTGAAGGGATGCCTTGTTTCAATGTGTGTGTATTGTTAAAGCTTCTCCTCCTCTTCCTGGCAGAGTGTGCAGCATGAGAACACCTACAGAGACCCGATTGCCAAATACTGCTATGGCGAGTATCCCCCAGAGCTCCTGCCTGTTTGAGAGCTGCAGGATCTGAGCAACAAAAGGAAGGAGCTGGAGACTTGAATCTGGAAGAACAAGACAACAGCTGTTGCTTTACCAAAGCCTCAGTGTAAAAAGCTTGTCTTGTCTTGTCTGTGGGGGCAAACCCAGAGGTGAACAGAGGAAGTAAGGAACTTAAGTTCTTCGGGACTGAATCTTGCTTTCTTCAATTTATTATGCACCTGCTTCAGAGTGCTAGTACTGTGCTACAGTGCCAGTGCATTCTTTGAATACTTCCTCTAAATTTCAGGAATCACAGAGTCGATCTAGGCTATAGAACATCGTGGGAAAAATATCTAATGTGTCTTTGCAGCTGTAGATGGAGGTTCAGTTGTGTCTCTGCATTCCAGAGACTTTCCAGAGTGACAGTAGTAACGGGAGGATTTTTCCTTTTAGAGAGCAAAGCATGCCCACTATGCTTCTCTCTTTGGAGCCCTTCTTGATGTGCATGGTGTACACTACATATGTAATTATGAATTATTTATTCATTTTATAGGGGTCACTGGCTGACAGTATTTATGCTTTGCATAGCTAGTTGTGGATGCCTTTCAGTCCCTGCTTTGCTATGTCAGCTGGAAGGGATGTTTTAGATCCTGACTAAAGTTGGTAGGGGTTTTTTCCTCCTTAGTCTAAAGGAATTATATTGGGATTTGTCACTATAGTACTTATGTTGCTCTTAGGGAGTTTAAACCATTCAGAACTCCAATGGAGTTGTTCTTCTGCCAAAGTCCCATCGCACAAGAGAAGAGCAGGGATCTGCCTAGGATGGGATGTTTATTGTCTCTGAACACTTTCCTTGTTACTCTGGAACAGTTTCCTCAAAGAGGAGTCTAGTTTTGTGAGCAGCTCTTTGCTGGTCCTCTTGCTGACACGGAGCAGGGATGATTTGTTTGCTTGAACTTGTTCAGGCCTTGGTATTTCAAGTGTATTTCACTCCTGGTTGTGCAGGAGGCAAAAGGGTGGAGTTGTAGGACTTCAGTTTAATGATGTCCTTGTGCATGAGGTATTTAGAACATCAGAACATGGTGCAAACCCTCCTTTGAGGACAGCTGTGTTGCATGAGCTCAGCTGAAGTCATGATGCTTTTGATTTGCTATTGGACATACTTGACATACTCTGGAATTGTGGCCTGATCAGAATGACAACAGCCTTGGTTCTCCACAGTTGCTCCTAGCTCTCTAAAGTTGCAATTTCAACTCTGTCCTTCTAAAGGCCACACAACACAGAAAAGGTGGGTAGAGAACCTGTAAATGCTGACTAAATTTCTGCTCCCCCTGCAAAGTCCAAGTGCTAGACTAAACTGAGCTGTTCCTCTCTATATGCAGAGCCTCATTTCTCTTGTTTTTATCCCATTCATCTCCCCCATAATTTTGACTTTGCATCTGCTTGCTTAAACTGCATAAAGTAAAAATGAAATAAAAGCGTAGAAGTCTACAGAGGTGTTGAAGATAAAAACCACGAAAAACAAACAGTGGTGGAGTATCCTGCTGCAGATCTGTAGAATGCTACTGCAATTGCATATGATATAAAGACTACAATGCATATGGTACTACGTATGGTAGTACAAGAAGTAGTACCAGCCATCTGATAAAATCCACTTGCATTGCTTTTGTTGTTCTTTCCTAGAAGTCATCAAGTGAAATAATGGCTCCATCAGCAGATTGTCTTGGAAATCTTGTTTTTCCAAGAGCTTGAGAGCTTTAGCATTAGCAATTTATCCAACTGAAAACTGTCTCCCCTTTGCTGCCATCCTATGGCAACTTGCTGCAGCAGACATGGTACAGTGTGAGGATGCAGTGTGAAATGCTGTCTTCAGAGGGTAGCAGAGGTTGCTTCTCTTTTCAGTGTTAAACAGATTCTTCACCCCTTTCCAGCACTTCGTAATCATTTTCCCTAGGGAAGGCCATCAGCTTGGTCTGTCATATCATATCATTCCTGCTGAGACATATTCCAGCACTTCATGTGTTTGCACCATGGCTGATGAGGTCAAGATGCTGATGGCTTGCTCTTGCTTTCTTTTCCAACTTGATAATAATTCCTTAGCAGGTGATACCACTGCGTGAAGCAGTAATTGTAAGGAATCATAAGAAACATTGTAATTTGGACAACTTTGTGGGAATTCCTGTCCCTTTTCTCTCCTAGAAAAACAGGATGTGATCAGAAGTGCATTGTGACCATTGTCCATCCAATGGGACAGAAACTGCATCCTCCCTCCTTGGTAGTTGAGCTGTTCAGCTGTGTCTGTACTACGTGTTAAATCATTAAAAATTTGTGTTCCAAAATACTGCCTGTTCTCATGTCTTTCTTTGAGCTACAAAGCAACTGTACCAAAATGTAAGTTTGAAGAATGCAGTGGAGCGGAGAAGGACTTGAATATGTGTAAAAAAGGCAAGCAAGTAGAGGCAAACAGGAAATCGATTTCATTTTAATCTAAGACAAGAGCATGCTTCTATCAATGATTAACAGAAAGGTCAGGCCCTTTGCAAAAGTGGATTGAGCAGGGGAAGGAATGCAAATGATTGCTTCATGTTGGGAAGATAAGATGAGAAATGTCAAAATCTTTGCTTCCTGATAATACTTCCATGTGGTTTAAGTGATGTCCATCCCTCTTGCAAGAAGTGTGGTGATTCTGTGGGTGTCTGACATCTCCTTTTTATTTGTCAGCTGAGAGACTGGGCTGGTTGATGCGTGTTTGGCAGCAGATTTAATGACAGCATCTGATGGAGCAAGTAGCTCTGCTTATCTGCACTGAGGTCAGCGCTGGGGATAATTGGATGGGTTCTGTACTCCCTGATTTCTGTAGTTTGCAAGAATATTAATGCTAGTGAAAAATGGTATCAGTTGACATTCTCTACTGCTTCTCGAGGATGGCACATGGAGAACTGGATAAAAATCCTTCCTGTCGGGCTGGAGTGCTGAAATGGCAAATGCAGACCTCTGACTTGAGGCCACCACTGAACAGTTGATGAGTTGGGATCATGTTTTCTGCATTCTCAGAATCTCTTTCATTGCAGTGGCAATTCTTTGTCTCCAGGCTCTGATTGCTTGGAGAACTTTCTAGCAAACTATACTGGAGTCAATTTCTGCATATAAAGCATTAAAGCACAGCAAATCCTAAGCATGAGTCTTTGTTTCGATATTCTTTTAAAAAGCAAATGCTTTTTTAATTTCCCTCATCATTTAGCTGGACAGACTTGAGCTGTAGGATTTGTTCTGTCTTGTGCTAGTCACTTAAGTGCAAACACAGTTGATCCTTTTACCTAGCACCATAATGCGATATTTGTTCTTCAATTCAATTCTAGTCAAGGAGAGGTGGGGGAGGAGGTGAAAAGGAATTTTCTAACTCAGCAAGTTCCACAAAAGATGGAATTCAGCAAATTATCAGTGCTTTAATAACAGCCCTCTGCATTTCTTTACAACCCGAGGCAAACAACTAACTCTATGCAGAGGGGGGAAATGCCAACTTCAAAACCTGCAGGGAATGATGGGAAAGTACTTAGTTCTTCATTTTTGATGCGTGTCTAATTAAACAGACAGCTCTATCTAATATTTTTGGTCAATTAAGGTCTGACTTGTAGCAACATGCACATTGTCTACATGATGTTTTCCATTTTGAGGCAGTTGTACAGCCACAGATTTTTCTTAGAAATCATGGGTTAGGTAGATTAGAAGTGAATGTCTTAAGCAAGAATTCTCACGATGCCTTCAGATTGAAGCACGTTTGTTGCTGTGGTCTGCTGTTTCAGCTATGGTAAAATAACATAAAACTTCAGAGTAGAGAAAATGAAGAAATTCATTCTGGCTGATGTCTTGCCTCATAGAAGCTTTTCTATTATGTGTTTCAATTAAGGAGATAGAAGACCACAAGCTATAGTTGCAAATGGAATGAGAGGCAAGTGTTAGGTTTTCCATGAATGAGATGGCAATCCCTTTCTACTGGTAATAGTTGAAATGAAGACTAGCACCTGATTTCTTGCCAGTGTAATGGAAGCTTCCAAAAAAACCCAGCTCTCATCTATCCCATGTGTATTCCGTCTCTCTGCATGCACCTACAGAATAAGGCACACTAAGAGGAATCAAGGTAAGTGGGAATCCTGTACCATGGCCAGCATTTTGTTCTTGTGCTGCCCAAAATCTGTTTCGATTTTAAACTTCTCAGAGCAAAAAGACAACATTTGTTGTTCCTACAACTTCGGATCTTGGCCTCACCTGCAGCCTTTAATGTATCAACTGATAGGAATAGTACCTGTCTTACAGAGATATGAAATATCACCTTTTGAAGAAGTGGGATAAGGTTGGCTTTAAGTCACAGGTGTGACATGTTTGTTTGTTTAAACACTGGAAAAGTAGTAGCATTATTGACATTATCATATGCAGAAAATGCATCCCTCAGCTATGTCAGATGACACTCCCTATGCTTTATACACATCTTCAAACAGAATAATGTAGATTAGCTGCAAACTACAGTTACAGACCTGCTTGGTAATAAAAGCGGTGCTGTCTGAGGAAATAAACATGTTCATACTTGGATGAGCAGGGTCCTAATTTATCTAAATCACCGATGTCTTGAAAATACACATTCAATTAAAAAATTCCAATCCTCTGTAGTAGCAAATGCATATGAAAGTATGAGTAAGCAAATGTAAAATACCTCTTCTGATCTCTTTTTTTTCTGCTCAACGACAAGCTCACCTCTAGCAGCATCTCAGCCGGTGTAGCAGCCAGGAGCTGCCAGCAGAGGTTACCACAGCCTTTGGATAAAGGCTGGTCCCCGTCCATGGAGCTGGGCTGGCACATGGCCCCTGGAGCTGGATTCCCTTCAGCAAAAGGCAGGCGAACGTACGACTACAGGACACGAGTCATTACATTGCTGCAGGAAAAAGCATGGAGCGTGTGTCTGGAATTCCTCCTGCACCTTTGGTTTGGCTACCAAAAACAACCTACAAAATAAACTTATTTGTGAGGACTGCCTGGGTTTTAAACCTCTTGGATGATCTTGGGTGCTAATGTGGGAAAAGAGACATGAGAGTGGGGTAGTCTCATTGATAACTGAGTAGTAGTAGTAGTAATAATAATAATAATAATAATAGTAATAATAATAAAAAACTCGGCCCGAGTGAGGCCACATCTGGAGTATTGTGTTCTAGTCTGGTCTCCACAGTTCAAGACAAGGAGCTACTAGAGAGGGTCCAGAGGAGGCTGCAAAGGTGGAGAGGGGTCTGGAGCGTCTCCCTTATAAGGAGACACTGAGGGATCTGGGCCTGTTTAGTCTACAGAAGACTGAGAGGGGATCTCATTAATGCATATAAATGTCTCCGAGGGATGTTAGAGGATGGTGCCAGACTCTTTTCAGTGGCATCTGGTGACAGGAAAAGGGGCAATGGCCATAAACTAAAACACAAGCGGTTCTACCTCAACACGAGGAAGGATTTCTTTCCATGGAAGGTGGCAGAGCACTGGAACAGCTGCCCAGGGAAGGTCTGGAGTCTTCCTCTCTGGAGACATTCCAAACCCACCTGGACACCTGCCTGCGTCACCTGCTCTAGGTGACCCTGCCTGGGCAGAGTGGTTGGACTAGGTGATCTCCCAACCTGTTACTCAGTGATTCTGTGAACAACAACAAAAATAGTAGTAATAATTATTATAGTACCCCTGACCCTCACAATAGAGGTAGGAATTGGGTAGATTTGCCCAGCAACTGCAGTCTGGGCTGCGATGGTGGCTCTCCTCGCACCTGATGGGGCACTGTGGTGCTCCCTGAGGGTGCCGGGGACTTCCCATCTTTTTTCCCCTCACACACTCCTGGCCCTGTTTCCCGCTTTTTTCCCCTTACGCCCTCCAGTCCCATTTCCCGCCTTTTTTCCCCTCAGTCGTCCATGGGCCCCATTTGCCGCTTTTTTTTCTCCTCATGCACTTCCAGCTCCCGTTTGCCATTTTTCTCCCCCTTGTGCATCCCTGGGTCCATTTCCTGCCTTTTTCCCCTTGTGCACCCCCAGTCCTGTTTCCCACCTTTTTTACCCCTCACACACCCCTAGCTCCCATTTCCTGCCTTTTTTCCCCTCAGACACCCATGGGCCCCATTTGCCGCTTTTTTTTCCCCTCACGCATTCCTGGGTCCGTTTCCCACCTTTTTCCCCTCACGCATCCCCAGGTCTGTTTCCCGCCTTTTTCCTCTCGCACCCACAGCCCCCATGACCTGTCTGGCGTGGGGCTGCGGTGATGAACCCGTCGTGGGACGAGGCTGTCAGACAGGACGGGGTGTGTCACCCTCGGAGCGGTGTCCTGTGGCTCGCGGAGCTCCATGACCATGTCCGGACCCCAGCCAGGGGCTGGAGCGGCCCATGGCCCACCAGGGAGTGCCGAGGTGAGTCTGAGGGAGGCGGCAGCCATGCCCCGCTGAGATGCTGCCTTGTCCCTGTTCCAGCTGTAGCTTTGCTTACACTTCCCCTCACTGCCTGCAGTCCAACAAGCCCTCTGGGTTCATGTTTGGTTAAAAGGCCTTATTTTAACGTGTATTTAAATGTTAACCTCCGTGTGGGGCTCAGAACTGGCACTGCCCTGTGGGACGGGCTCAGCCCCTCAGCCTGACTTCTCTTTTCCCAGCCCCTCATGGATGTGAATTTGCTTTGAAATCTCCTGCCACCCCTAAAGCTGCTTTCATTTTCCTCCTCTCAGCTCACTGGATGCTTTAGTTTCTCTTTTTCTTTTCTCCTTTCATCAGGCCCCTCTGTCTGTTCTCCCTTCCCCTGCTTTGCCTTTGCTCTGTCTCAGCTGTAGTTACTGAAGGCTGAAACAGGAGAATGGGAATTCTTCCTCCTAGAGATAATGTTGCTTTTTTAAGAAAAGCACTCCTCCTTGCTTTTGATAAAAGAGGGAGTGTCTCCTTTTTTCCCCCCTCCTCAATTTCTCTTCACCCCTATATGAATCTGGTGCTACCTGTGGCTTTCCATTGTCTCAGTCCAGCTTCACTTTGTGTATTTATGCAAAATTTCATACTGTCATGGTTGCAGTCTGTGTTAAAGGCACACCCATCCAAAGTCTCAGGAGAGAAAACTTGTGTTTCTCCACACCTGTGCCATCTGCTGGGCTGGGAATCAGAGTATGAATTTTCCCATTTATGTTGCATTTGCCCCTAAAAATTCAGCTCTTGGACCTGGATCCCACTGAGCAAAAGCATCTCAAATATATGGATTTTTCTTTGAAAAGCGTACATTTACTTTTTCAGCCACAGGAGTTCTAAATCTACTTGAAAGTTACTGAAAACCCCTATGTTGCTAAAGAAAGCATTTGTCCTCATTCCAATACCCCAGCCTGCTGCTAGCAGCAGATGAGGCTTGCTTGCAGGAGATAAATGATTTATGGAAAGGTGTGCATGCTATCTGATCTGAATCTTTACTGTGATAAGTTTATATTTAGAACTTTTTATAATACCAAAATAGCACCAGCATCAGTTAAGCTTTTTTTCTTTAGTAGGTACTTAAAATTTTGTTGTTATCTCTAAATGAGCCCAGGTAATTTGTGCTCATGACCCTTCATCCTGATGCATGGAAACCCAGCCCTAAGCTGAAAAGTAATTATTTCTTTTATATATATATATATATATACACACACAGTGTTCTCCTGCTTTGCTTAATGATGTCTGGGAGGACTAGTTCTCAGTGCTCAACAGGCTTTTTTCCTGTCCTGCTATTTTTAAAATTCAGGCTGGGTTCTCCCTGCATCTTGTATATCCCTGTTTTTGAAAGCTTGGCAGTTGGAAGTGAAATGATTTACTGGTGATACATGAACTCAAACAGCAATGTCAAACGTCGAGAGTTCTAACATTAAGTATTCAGCAATTGCGTGCCAGGTCCACTCCTAAAACCATCTTAAATTTAAAAATAAGTGGGAATGTGCTTGTTTGTCATCTGAAGATGGACCAATGAAGTTTCAAAATTCTGAGTTCCTCTTTACAATTGTAGAGGTTGAGTTTTTTCTTTCTTGTGTAAAAACTACATAACTATCTTACTCCAGCAGCTACAACAAAAAAGCCACGGATGGTCTCAGACCCATGAAAACATTGTGGGAGTTGGCGACTGACAGCGACTGCAAGACGAGTGAAATAAAAACCAAATTTCAACCTATAGCGTCTTAGTTGTTTCTGATTATGAAATGGAAATGCCTTCAGGTTTGAGGGTGTTTTTGGTACACAAGTAATACTCAGCTACAGGGGATGTATTAAGAAGCTGCAATTTTTATAAAGTCAGTTTTTCAGATCCCAAGTCCTGCAACTTAAAAAGGGTGCAGTTGGGGGTGGATGGAATTCCTTTGGAGTTTATTAAGCGCTGTAAGCTGAGTAAAGACTGAGAGCTTTGGACCTCATCAGGATTCTCCCTGGCTTCCTGCCAGCTGGCTTGCAGGTGAGTTCCATGTAAAGAGCTGATATATTCTGTCCTCAAACCCAGAGTTTGCTGCTGAAATGCTGCAAGGGACCAGGCTGCTAAAACAAATTAAGCTATCTATTTGTGAACATTTTGTGATGTTACACTGTATGCACTTGTCACAGTGCTGCCACATCAAGGTTAGAGCGAGAAGGTGACTAGCTGGCAGTCACTTAATCAAAGGGAGCTGTTGATGTCTCAGGTAGCCCAGGCAGGGTGAGGCTTGCATGCTCCATTGCTTTTAACAGCCAGATAATGAATATGCTTTCCAGAATTCGTGTTTCTCATAGGGGAAGCAGCAGCTGCCTGTGATCTGTGTCGCTGTCAAAGGAAAGTGAGATGTAGTTAATTCAGGACTACACAACAAAGACATATTGATCAGGGCTCTTCTGGCTCTGGTTGGATTTCTGCAACAACAATTACTAGGACAATGCAGCAAGCTGGGATGGCAAACCCAAATATGCTTTGTTTTACCCCAAAAAGCATGAGTTACTACCACCAAGATTTGCTGCTGGGCATCAGCAGGTTCAGAGCAATTCTGCTCCAGAGGGTCAGTAAGACACCGAAATCAAGTGAAAAGGGCACGTCTTGTTCACGTCATTACAAATGCACCTCATTTGTAGCTACAAGTTAAATCCGTGGGTTCGGTACAAATAGCTTGCAGTGCGTAAGTTCCACATGATTTTAAAAAAAGCAGCCCTGTGTTTATGGTATCTGGATAAACTCGTACAGAGCTGCTTACAGAGGTACTGAATGTTGCAAGAATTACATAGAGTGAATGTATACATTATGTTTCCTCTGTTCCAGCTCTACTTGTAGTACTTGGATGTGGATGATTATGTGCTATATATTTACTAGAGTATTGCAGTGTATTTTTTTATTGCAAAGCTAAAAATCCTCGTGTACTGGTTTTGTAATAAAAAATGTAATTACTATTTTTATTTCTGCAGAGTTACCCAACTCATTGTCTGCCTTCCCACTTTTTCTTCCCGTTAGTTTCCCCTAATAGCTGCGTCTGCTTTTCTTTTGTTCATGTGTTGTGCCGAAGAAAAATGGGCACTAACAGGTTTGCTAATTACTATAAAAATCTTCCCAGCCTTGTTCAGTTCAGATCATTCTATTAGCTAAAGTAATGGAGTGCAGTGGCATGATGGTGCTCTCACTTTTCATTGTCTGAGGTCTTTCTGGTGCAATATATTACTGGGATTGTATTCTGGGGCTGTCACAATAGCTTTTGATTTCCCACACCTGCTGTTTTGTTTTATCTCAACATTTCCTTTTTTACTACTGCTTAATTCTCCTTATCCTTCCTAAATGACTTTTAAGGGCACAGGACTGTTTGCCCCTTACTTCCTCAGATTTTCTGGGAATCAGTAGGGCTGAGGATTGTTGTGCTCAGTCCCTTGCAGGTGGACCTGTGACCAGTGTCAGGGTGTTCACATCACTGCAGCAGCTCCTGGCAGTTTTCAGCTGTACTATTTTACCTAAAGGGATGATCTTCACCCTCACTGCAACGTTTTGCTCCTGACACCTATTTTTCCTTGCCTATCAGCATTGTCAATGTCATCTTTCTCAGCAGTATTTACAGCAGCAGACTTTTGTCTCATCACTCTGATTATATTAGCTCCAGTGATTGTACTTTCACCTCATTACTGAAATAAAGTTAACATTAATGAGAGTCATGCAGCTAAACCTCTGCTCACCTCTCCGGAAATTTATTCTAATGATGAAAAGAAGATGCATGTGGATCTATTTAAAAGCAAGCCAGCTTTTTTCCCCACCCCCACTTAGCTACCTACCAAATTCAGTGTCAAATAAGGTCTTTTGTTATTTTAAGAGCTGCTGATGCAAAAGAAGCCAAATACATTATACAACATTAACAAGGACAAATGGGATTGGTTGAACACTGATTTATGTACTGGTCTGCTACGGAGTTCCTTTATGACCCAAATTTCTTTGTTCCTGCTGCTTCAGGAAAGGGTTTTCTCATATCTGACTCTCACAGTAAATTAGCCATAAAGCACTTGGAGGTCCTAAGGGATGTGCTAGGAAAGTTCAAGATACTATCAAGGGTAGCAGTAATCACACTTCTAAACAAGATGAAGCATTGAGAGTTATAAAGTGTTTATAGAAGACACAGCAAGGCTTTGAGCTGAAAGCAGCAATATAATTTAGATAAGCTAAGTTCATGAGATCAATGTACATGCTGCAGGTGCCAGGCAAAGGGGCTCATGAGATCTTTTACTGACCAGAATTTGGATCTATGATAAGAGCAGTACGTTTGTCATTGGTCACTGCTAGGGAAGCCATATGAGTAGAGAGAGTTTGTGTTTTCCTTTGTTCGCTTGTTAGTTAAGGTTAGAGAATAAGAATTCACTTTTTATTAAATCTTACAAGCAGCTTAGCCCTGTCTGAGGCCACTGCCTGCTCCAGCAGCACAGGTTACCTAGAAGGATAGTAATATAGACTGAAAGGAATGCAGTCTTGGAGTCAACTTAATTGTTTGATGTTTTCCTTAAATTTTATCTCTTCATGTATGAAACTAGGCTGAGCCTGGTGTGGTTGAAGAGGTCCAATATTATTCTTGCTAAACATCTACATACCTTCAGAAAAAGATAAAAGAAGGGTGTTCACTCTATACAATATTGTGAGCAAAGAAAGCTTTTTGTTCAAAAATACAAAGTTGTGTCTTATTAGAAAATACCACTGGCCTGTACAGTAAGTGTAGTATTTTAAGCACTAAGTGTTCTAAAATGCTGCCTTAGGCTTTCAAGGAGAAAAGTAATTCAAGAATTACCAAAGCATGGTTGACTCAGAAAAGGGAGTGAAATAGTGCTGTACTGATAATCACGCTTTGACCTATTTTGGATTCTGGGCTGTAGAAATATTTTCTCTCTTCTGAAGGTTTGTGATTTTGACCATGGAGTTTACAAGGAAGAATATGTAGACTTGTCACCAAAAGAAAAGCTTTCTAAGAGGAAGGCTGTTTAAGTTAGCCTTTTCAAATGTCAAAATCCTAAACAAAATAGATTAAGTTGGATAAAGGTAACCCTTTACAAAGGTTGATGAAATAACATTATCGCCCTTTGGCAGCGAGAGAAATTGAAACACAGCGTTTAGGAGACATCGGTCTTGTCAGACGGTGCAGCAGGAGTGGGCTGGGGCACAGCATCTGCAACTGGTCCCTGGATCACTGTCCTGCTCTGCCCTCTGGAGATTTCTGCCTTCTCTTTCTGGGCTTGCTTCTGTTGTGCCTGAAGATAGCACTGACTCATGTCTGGAGCCACAAACTGAGTGTGTCAGGTTGAAATGTGCCTTATGAAATGATAATACGTATTATGTTAAGTTTGAGAGAGTTTAACAAGACGCTATCCTAAAGCAGTTTTTCTTACAGATGTAGATTAAATGAATAAGTAACATGAATTAACTAATTTTCAGCTCATGTTTCGTGGTCATTCCCACTGCTCCTGCAGCATTCTTTTTCAAAAATAGTCCATCAGCTGCAGGTATTTATTTCACAATTTGTTCTTTTTCCTTTATGTGCACATCTCCTCTTCTCCCACCTGCTTCCCAGCTTGGCTTTTCCTCTTCTTGGTGCTCAGGAAATGCCAGTGTCTGGTTGAATGAGCTCTGCTATAAATCAAAGTGTCATCACTTAGCTGGTAGAAGTGATTTAATTAATGCGTCATGCCTTCCCCAGAGCCTCTCCCCACCTGACTGCTAATCAACCTTCATCAGGAGGAAAATGTGGCCCTTCTTACAGCTGTGCAGGAGAGACTGAAGGAAAGACAGTTAATTGCAGCTGCCAAGATCAGCCTTGTCACTTGTCTCTAATCTGTTGTCTGCTTCTTGAAATACTGCTGTCCTGGTCCCTTACAAGCCATGCTTAACTCCATTCATACAGAAATGATCCAGTATCATTCCAGAGATCACTTTCTGTCAGAAAACGTATTTGGCAGATGACATGTTTAAAGGCAGCCTATTGTGCATGGCAGTACTGGAGCAACTTTTACAGCCTGAGTGCTCTTTTAGCTGGAGGGAGCAGTTTATGTGTGAACATTTCTGCACTTCCAAGGTGGTGCTGTGCAGTTAGCACTGTGGATTCTGAGCCAAAAAATTGTTGTGCCAGTATGGAATTACAGGGCAGATGTTGTTAGCAAGTGGTCCCCTTTGTCAGCTGCTGAATAAATACTTGATGGTTTTATCTCAGGTAAATATGTACCAAAATGATAAGCTCTGTACAAGTCAGAGCACTTGTCTGTTTCAGTTTGGTGCCTCCACCATTCAGGGCAGGATCCGTGGTAGTGGGAATCTCAGATTCCATCTGCTGGGTAATACAGGTAGAAGAATTTAGGGAGTGTCTTTTTTGTGACTATTCGTAGTTATACAGGCAATCAAGAGAAATATGGGAAATGGCACTTGTGGGAAGCAGTCATTTTTTTCTAGTAGATGGAATAGGAAACTGAGAGTCAAGATTCCTGCTTTCCAGGCTCGACCACTCCCAGGTTGCAAAATGACCATGAGAAAGACACTTGAGTAGTTTTTATCAGGGTTTGCCCCAACTGTAATGTTTGTTGGAGGAGAACATACTGTACTTAGGATAGGACACACTCTGTTCTCCCTTCAAACACAGCCAGTGCTATGGAAGCAGATGGGCCAGGGCCACCTTTTGTGGAGGGCAACGAGGCTCATCAGTGAGATGGACAGCAGTGCACCCAGAGGTGCTTTAAGGTCCATAGGCTGTTGGGATGACAGAAGTGCAATAATGATAATTTCAGCTGTAATACTGCAGGTGCTGGGGAGTACCTCTGCTTGTGGAGCCCAAGAGGGTGTCTCAGTGTGGGTTTTGGGGTCACCTTCAAAGGGCAGCGGGAGAAGGACTTGGCCCCCACTACCTCCCAGTGTGGGCTAAAAGCTGCCACAAACTGTATAGGATGTGTGAGCCACAGTGGGTCACTTTTGATATCCCACCACACTCTGATGGTGCCCCGTGGCCCGTCTCAAGCGCACTCAGCCTTTAGTCCTTGCTGGGAGGGCCTGTCAGAGCCAGCCGGACTCAGTGGCCTGGTCCTGGTCCTCGGCCTGTTGTGTGACAGACAGCACAGATGAGCCAGCGCCGAGCTCCAGGCAGTGGCACCAGTTCAGTCCCAGCTCTGTGTCCTGTGTTGCACCAGTCGGGTGCCCCGAGCTGCAGCCTCAAGGTTGGGTGCTCTCAGTCTGACCAGGGTAATTACCATTATGGCTAAGCAGCTGTTTCCTTTGTAAGTCCATCATTTTGAGGGTTCATTGCATGGACATAAAAGTCCTCTCCAGGCAGAGATTTGGCAGACAAAGCCCAGCCAGGGAGCTGTTTCATCATTTGTTGGTTTGTTTATTTTTGCATCTGTTGGGCAATTCTTTGGGTATTTTGTATACAAGGCTGCAAAAGATACAGCTGCAGTAATTTTCAGTTGCTTACCATTAGGCTCTTCATTGATCTCTATTTTTCTATTGGTCACTTAGGATTCAATTGAAGAAACAAATTTGTATTTCTATATTAAAAGAAAGAACAGCATTTCCAGACACTTCACTGATTCCCTGGTTTCATATGTGCATTGTTTTACTCATTCCCACAAACTCTGCTGCTCTGATTGCGTATTGCTGGTTCTGTTGTTTTGTACTAGAGTAGTAGACAGTGTTCACTGCATAGCTTTGCTGCTAGTTTTATTCTTTCCCCAGCTTTTTTTTGGACAGAAGTGAAAATCCGGAACCAAGCTGCTTAAATTTCTATCTTTTTGGTGATTTAAATTGAGAAGAACTTTTAAAGTAGTGATATTACTGTACTTTCATCCCAATGCAACTTGTAACAGAGTTCATGCCTATTGAGGAATTCACGTTTAGGAAATGCTCTTGAATATAACATCTTTAAATATGATCTCTGAAGGGAACTGCATCCTCAGGCTTTCTGAAATTCCTCAATATCCCTTATTTCTACTGTTTAAACCACACCTGAGCTAATTTAAAAGCAAGATACACAGATACCCACGGCCACCAATGCCAAATAAAACTGTCTTCCCTTGTAGGATTTTGCTTGGGGCCCAAGACTGAATAAGTGGCCTTGTTGTAAGGACTGTGCAGCAGGTGAGTGAATGGAACCATGCTTTAGCAGATATTTGGAAACTAGGGAATTCTGTAGCTGGCAAGATGCTGAGCTTATAAGTGCTGTACCTGTGGTTTTTCTCCACTTTTTTTCTTCTTAAGAAGCTTTGACACCACCTGATGACTTAAATCAGACTTGTCATCTGGCCAGTTTTCATCTTGCATTGAAAAATATTGGAATGTATTCCTTCAGAGAGGGGAAAGGAGCTGTGACTGTGTTTTCATTTCACACTTGTAGTTCATTTTAGCGCTCTAAGGGTCCTGTCTGTGACTGAGCAGGTCACAGAATCAGGAGGCACACATTGCATTAGCTGTGCTGCCCTCTAAACCAGGAATGCCATCTTTTGTGAGCGTTGTGAGCTCAGGCAGTGTCATAAGGAGGGGCTGTACTCTCTGTCTGTGTGTGAGGTGCTGAGGAGGGGCAAAGTCAGTAATTCCTGTATATCGTTACCTCGCTGCCTTTGGACAGGGACGGCGTGACCTGCAGACAGTGTGCCAGGGAGAGCAGAGCCCTGTGCCCTGTCAGGCCCCTTCAGCTGGGTCTGCTCCTCCTCTGCTCACACCTCAGGAAAATTGGCTGTTGCGCAGGAGAGCAAAACTCATGTTTTCAGAACAGACCAAAATTCTGTTACTGCTCTCATGACAAATGCAGTGTTAGCCAGCCCATTTCTAAAGACTTTCTAATTCATTTGGTTTAAGTAAAAATGTCTTGCCAAAGGCTTTCTATCCTTTTTCCCCCAGAAAAATTGCTTTTTGATGAAATGAAAAAGTAACTTTTGATTTAAGAGAATTTCTCGGGAGGAAAAATGGTAGCCAGATGTTTGACAGAATGACAGAATATTCTGAGTTGGAAGGGAATGGCCCATACAGGGACCAACCCCCTGTCCCTGGTGTCATTAGCACCTTGCTCCCTCTAACCAGCAGAGCTAATCTCGGGGTCACCATTTCAATGTAATTAAAAACCGAAACCTTGAAAATATTTGGCATTTTTTTCTTAAAACTCTTGTGTGATGCAAATTTTTTTAACCTAATAGAAGACAAGCATAAAAATAAGCCCCTTTCAATGAAAACAACTCAGATCAGTAGATAATGCACGAGAGGGTTGGATTGGGAGCCTGGTGAGAAAGCTACCTTTATGTGGGGAGTGGAGGAGAAGAGGACTGTCATTTCTGAAGGTATCAGAAATGCAAGGGTTTTATTCTCTTCTGTGTTCTGCCTCTCATTCTCATTTTTGTGTGTGTATTAAGTGGCTCTTGCTGAGCTTGGTGTTGAGATGTGTCATTGTGATAAATCACCTTTTACTGGAGATTATATTTTTTCTTCAAATGAAGCTGCCAGCAAGACACATTTTAACAGTTGCAAGTGACTGCAACATTTTCTGTCACCTTTTCTCTTTCTCCCTTCAAAATATTATACAATAAATTCTGACTTCATTCTGTTGAGGACTATGTTTTCCAATAGGAGGGAAAAAACAACAGAGGTAGCAATTAACAACTGTCAGCACTAGTGAAGGATCTTTATACATGCATGAAAATTGCATTTTCTCCTACCTTGCTTCTACTTGAGGAATCCCAGCCCTTGCAGCATTATCCAATGAAGTTCTCCAGGATCCCCATGGAACAAGGAATCATACAAAAGTTCAGAGTTGCCTGGGATCAAATTTCAGAGTCATGGTGTGCCTGTAAAGAATAATCATCAGGTGTGTTTTGCCAGCCATGTGAACCCATGTTGTCAAGTTTAGACATCAGATATCAAGGTCATACAGTGCCTTCAGTAAATTTACTAACTTTTAACAAATAGTTGTGCCATTTTGTCTTCCCTTCAGAACCGCAGAACTTTGTTGTTATGCTGATGTCACTGTTCTTACCCCCTAAAAATTTTGGAATGAATATAGGAAGTAGTGTATCATATTTTAGCAAGAAAAGAGTAAAATGTTTTCATTACACTAAAAATAATTTCTAGAACTTTGTTATTTTTTCAGAGCTAGCAACTGGGAGATAAGATATCTGGAAAATTGTCTTGAAAAGTCTTATCACGGTCATCAAAAGATTACATTTGTTTTGGTTTTGTCAAATTATTAATTCGTTTTGACATTTTTGAGGAAATAATTTTGGCAATCCAAGTCACAAATAATAAGTTGTACACTCTTAATGCCTTTTGGTGTGCTTGACAGTCACTTCAAGTGTTACAGTCTTATTTCTCAGGAAACAGGTGGTTGAATCGCAGCTGGAACCTTGAGGCTAATCAAAGAAACGGGAATTAGTTCTTCATAGTTATGTAAGGTAAAACATCACCTCCTTCTGAAGGTGGCTGGGTCGCTCCAGTGTAAGGTTAAGTCACTCGGTCGGAGGAGTGAATGGTGACACTGGTCAGGATACAAGCTGTCCAGTCTGACCCCAGCTGGTCCCTCTCTCTCAGGACTTCTCTGCTTGGTGCCCTGCTTTGGTTTCTTTGCTCTAAAATTTCTGAACTCACTTCCGTTTTTGTTTTTTCTCCAATTGTTACTTTCAAATGAATTCCACATCATTTTGCCCTTGAAGTCCATTTATAGCAGTGGTTGTGAGTGAAAAATCTGTGGTGTGATATATTCCCATCTGAAAATCAATCCATTTCAGAGTTCTCTTATTATTTCATTCAATTCTTCCTCCTTTATAAACTTTATATTGCTAGTGGATACTCTCTGATTTTTTGTGGGGTTTTGGTTTTTTCCGTCTTGAAACAGATCTGAGAAAACACCAACATTACAATAGGCCCCACAGAAGCTTCTTTTTTGCATGCGACCTGGCCAGATTTCTCTTCTGTTTTTCTAGCTGAATTTCTCATATTTCAAAAATTAATTTTTTTTTGGAAAAGGAGGGGAAAATAGGTTGAATTTTCAGAGCTAATTTCCAGGTGTTAAATGCCAAATCACAAATGCCAGACACCTTATTTTGTCAATATCCTGTGAAGGTCAGTCATATCCTACACAAATAGTGACTGTATGCCAGTGTCTTGGATAACTCCTGAGGCAGTTGTAGCAAAGATAACAGATAGGCACATTAAATAGTCCCACCACGACAAGGAGTGCAGCTTGGTCATGGACGAGAGCCCCATTCCTCTGTGGTTACTTGATAAACACTTTTAATTATCAGCATTGTCATTTGCATAATGGAATTGTACAGCTGGCCACACGCAGCGAATGGAGTTGCCACATGCTTTCCCAGTACTTGGCACAGGCAGAATTCCTGGAAGAATGCTGGCTCTGTCAGAGGGAGGGGAGCAATTGCCCAGCACAATGTAGGGGCTGCCTGCTCGGGAGGAAGGGGTTAACTGGGCTGGACTGGGAGCTCCTTGGGCAGCCCTCGGGCACCAATTTGCTGGCCTGTATCATAAACCACTTGCTGTTGGTTGCAGGAACCTACTTGAGGGCAAACGGTCTGTTTTTTTCTTTGCCACGATTCAAGCTTAATTCTGGGGAATCAAGAGAGCTTTTTGACAGAGATCCAAGAAACTGATGCAATGGTCAGCTGCGCTTCGGTATCCCGTGGCTTTGGCTTTGGCTCCAGCTGGAGTGTAGCAGAGCTGAGCAGATCCTGCATTTCAGACTCTCCTGCAGCAGTGCTGAAATCAGAGCAGGCTGTGGGCAGAGATGGATGCCTGCTTACCTTCAAGGCTCCAACACAGCTGCGTGGATCAGCAGATGGCACAGTGCTGCCAGCCATGGGCCACAGACAATAGGAACTGCTCTTCTTCCCGTGCTGTTCCAGACGGGAGGCCTCTGAAGGGAAAATGGAAATGCTTGTTTTGCAGTGGTCTTTCCAGCTCTGCCTGCCCTGCACTTGGTTTGCTCTTCCCGTCTGGGAGACACTTCCCCCCCCCATGACACCTGATTCAAGACGAGCATAGCCAGCCTTAGTGTGTTGTTTCATGATTCACTTTGACCTTGTAATATACACAACCCTACTCTTTAAGCTATCACCAATCTCAAATGTAGAATGAGACTTAACAAATAGCATGATTTCTGACACTTTGTGGAGTTAGAAGTGAAGCTTTTGGGCTACAGAGCCACAATCAGTGGATGACATTCAGAGAGAAGGAATGCATCAGAATTAATCTGCTCCATCTGGGGCAGTCAGAGCTTGGCTGCCAGTGCAGTAAGAGTAAACAGGATTGCATCTTTGAGAATGACACAGTATTTGGCATAAATAAGTTTTAATTTCATCCCATTGCTGAGGCAGTTAACGCTGTCCATCACAAAAACCTCCTTAGGTGCTGCTCCTCTGTGTGAGTGGGTGGTTATAGAGCTCCTGTACATGAAGAAGCATTGGCAGCTTGGGATGATGGAGCTTAAGAGAAATGAATTGAATTTTTGGTTATAAAAATAGAACTTTTACTTATGTCTTCATGGTATCAAGAGCTTCCCAGCGGGAATCCTTTCCTTAGTGATGTGAGTAAAGAGAAGGGAAGAGCCGTGTGTCAGCTTGTGCTGACCTCTGCCATCAGCAGCCCCAGGGTGCTCGGTGATACACCTTGGGGATGTCCTCCTAGTGCCGTGCTGGACACAGAATGAGTAGTCAGAGTATCTCCAGGTTCTGACTAAGGGCTTACAGATAAGAATCATGAATTCTGAGGAAGGATTTGGGAAGTCAGTCAGCTCAAGAACAAATCCCCTTCCCAAAGAGCTGTCGTTATTTTCCAGATACAACATTTTTATAGGACTATCAGAGTATTTTACAGAAAGATTTTCCTCTCACTCATGAAATACTAGGAATTGGTTTTGGTTTACATTTTTTCTCTGATTCCCAAGTGCTTACTAAATGAAACAAGCAGCAGAGGATGAATATTCTCATCAATCATCTTTTCTTTGTTTGTGCTAGTCAAGACTTAAAAATCTTCTTTAGAAGAGAAAGGAGGAAAACTCTGGAGGCTTTTTTTAAATCTTACTTCAAAAGCAGAGGCTTCCAATTTAAGCCCCAAGCCCCATAAAGTAATTTTGTCAACTGGCTGTGTAGTGGCATAAACCCAAGAGAGACGGCCAGTCTGGGAGGTTGTCTCGTCCATGGACATAGTTCTGACTTGGCAGCATGAGCTGACCCCTGGAACACTCAGGGCTCCCTCACATGTTTTGGAGGGGATGTTCAGCAGCCCCAAGAGCTGTTTGAGTTTTCATGTCACACAAACAATTGCAAACACCCCTTTTGTAACCACAGCCCTGAACACTCTCTGAGGTAAGAATGCTACAGCAGACCACTCAATATATTATTTTCCACAGAAAATTCCCTGCTACTCTCCCTTGCTAGATAAAACTTCCAGTATATCAGGGTTTTCTTTTTCTTAAATGATTGCCAAGTTTAACCAAAAGTATTTTTTTGTGAGCACATCTTCAGACAACCTCTTGGAGCCAAAACCTCAACAAACACTGAGGACTCTATAATATGAATTTACACATTGTCTGGAACATCCACTGTTTTGACACAAAGATAACACCTATATGACAGCATTTGGAACAGAAGGTTAATTGTGTGGTTTCATCACAAATTGCAGCATCAAGGAAAATAGTTGTTAAAAACAGCTGTACCTTGCAATGAAACAAAAGTAATAATTGAGTATTCCAGGGTTTGCTGTTGAGGCGACAACCTAAATTTATTAATGACCTGGAAAAAATAGACCATAAGCTTTCAAAATTTGTGGATAAAATCTATGGAGCTTGTAATGTCCATGCAAAGATAAGTAAATCATTGGGACAATCATTATTACAGAAGATGAATTTTCATTTGGCTACGTGTCAAGTATTATGTGCAGGCCAAAATAAGGCATTTTCTCTGTAACATGCTGGTGGACTTTAAGCTTCCCATTTCCTCTAAGGAAATATTGAGCAGTCTGGGTAAATATTTAATTCAAAAAATGTCCTCCCAATGAGCAGAAGCTGTAGCAGAACAGCTGGGACACCCTGGAACATTGTACCTGGGCCAGGGGGAAAGAGAACAGGTGTACTGCCACATCAAATGTTTATTTTAATATTCTGTGACCTAAGATTTCCCATAAGCCTGGCATTTGTTTCTTATTCAACCCATATATTACAGTAGTATTGCTCTGCCTACTCTCTCTTTTACACTGCCAGAGCTTTTGGCGCCTGTGTAGCCATAAATGCCACAGAAATTTAAGTTGCAAATGGGCAAAGGGACGTATCACAGCAAACGGAGGTTTGACACGTGCGTCTGTGGCCTTCAGTTCCTGCCTTGTGCACAAAACCCAGCTGTTTTCCTACCAACGCAGCATGGCTCTGCCTCGTTAGGTTGATTTCCCAGCTTAAGGTCTTTTCCTCATATTCAGTACATGTTATGTTATGCCTTGGCCACTGGTCATCACCTTTATAGGACCACAGCATCTCTCTGTCCCAGTGGCATAGGGTTGTTCTGGAATTATATAGGAAACCAACCTTTCCCAGAAGCTGGGGAAAACCAGATTTGTTCCTGCTGAGATGATGATTCTGAACTTTCAGTTTTTTATAACACAGTAAAAAAATTATTTACATTGCTCAATGTGTCATCAGTTTCTCATCCACACTTGCTTTTCTCTTTCCCTTACATGCTGCAGAAACACTGGAATTTTAGCCTTTTAGGGACGTGAGAGTTGCATCAGAGACAACCCAAAATCAGTTAACACTTCATTAAATACAATCCAGCATCGTACTAGAGTTTCCATAGACAGTTTGTGTAAATCTTCTGGGACCACAGAAGTGTCCTTTCACTTTTTCTGTAGTGTTATTCTTGGATTATTTTATCACAGCTGATGAAACACATGTTTTAAAAATGTGTTTGTGTACCAATATCACAAACCACGGAGGCTTTGTAACTAGTGATCTACAACTTGTGCAAAAGTATTAAGCAAAGCTCTCAAAATTCACAACACACAAGAGTTTGTGGCTTCCTCATTTCCTTTAGTTTGTGCACTCTGGTTTAAAGCAGTCTGGCTTTTTGGCAGTATCTCAGGTAAGCAGCAGCAACAGTGCCCCTATAGCTGTACTAAAGTTCTAAGCATGGGAAGGGCTCAGATTGCCAAAAATCTATGATCTAGAGAAGCAAATTCTCCAAAATACTTCTAGGCTTTGGTAGCATTTCTCAGCCTAATCAAAGATGAGAATAAACGCAAGCTTTCCTCTAATCACTTAGAAAACCATCTGTAATGTCCAAAAGGTCACAAAAGGAACCCGTGAGAAGTGATTGGCATGTGCCTAAATATATTATTGTATCCACTGGGGAGCAGGTGGTAAAGGAAAGAAAAGTAAAGGACATAGGGACTGCTGGATGTTATCTTTGCAAGATGAAACAATATTAAATAGAGGGGACACCAGAACATCAGGAAGGAGTCTGAAACCAGAGCAGCCATTCTTATCACTAAACTGGCTTTGCAATAAGCATGGCTGTACAGTCCTATAACTCCGGACTCCCTACTTGTTACAAACCCATATCTTAGCCCTTAGAAAGAGTTCTTCAAACACTCAGTTTCAGAAATACTTATAAAACTGCATGCAAGACACCAGTAAAACCTGCCTGTGTTGCCCAAGTGCACCAGACAATATCCCTTTAAAGCACTGAGGCAGCTAGCGATGGCTTAACACCGCGTATAACAGCAAGGGTGAGGCATTCCTAAGGCAAAGACTGTCGTAAAGTCTGTAACTAAAAACCGACCTTGCTTTGCATTGCCCACAATTTGAGCATTGATTTGCAGAACCCAGAAATATAATATGAAATAGGATTAATTTTAATTTCAATTTCTGTAAATAGGCTAACTTTAGGAAAGTAATTGAGGGACTTGGCTTGAAGTTTTATAGCTGCTTATAGCCAGCCAGATGTGGTTTAGGGATCTGCAGATCTGCAGCTGTAGGTTTAGCTACAGGCTTATTGATTTTGGGGAAGATCCCAAATGAGTTCGTAGTTGTAGGAGTGCCTGCTCAGGCCATGCCTGATGGCAGATGATCATCCCAGAGTTTCCTACCAGCTGGCAGCCTGAAGCTGAAGCAGCACCTCTGTGAGCAGTCATCTGACAGCAGCCAGAAAGGAGGGCATGAGATCTGCTCTCATTATCAATTAGCACTTGGGATACTTGGGGCATTAGTCCCTGCAAACAGCTGGAATGTCTGCTAGTTAAGGAGTCTTCCTAGAAATCCCTGTTCAGCCACCGTGGAAGAACTGATATTGCTCTAAGTGTGTTTATCATGAACCCGAGGCTCAGCTTCCTTGGCAATCTCCCCCTCCCCTGTTCACCCAGCAGCAAGCACGTCATTTCCCCATAGGAATCTTATTCCAGTTAATCCAGCGACCTGGGTTCTTTTGTGCTGTTCAACTTCAAGTGCTCTTAGCTTTACTGAACGTGTCTGTACTGTTTTAAGTGTCCGCTAAATTCCAAAAGCTGTTGTGCTGTGCCTGCTGCAAATGCTTGGATATGATCCAAGTCCTAGTCTGGCATTTAAAAGGGATTTTCCAGGATGTTACAATTCACCCAGCACTGTAACTGTGCCAATCCAAAAGCTTTGCTGCCTTCAAAGATACACTCCTGCATGCAGTAAAAGTGTGTTCCAAGGCCCACAAAGCATTAAAAAGACCAGCTCAACCAGTGGCTTTATTGGCATAGACATTGAGCTCTCCAGAGCTGCTCTCTCTAAGACACTCTCTCTCGGGCTGTGAGAGCTGTTCAGAGTTCCAGTGCTGCTGTGTGTACAGAAGTTTCTGTGACAAAGCACATCCTTGTGTCTGTTCCTGCATGCATGTGCCTGCCTAGAGAATTCCACATGAAGGAGGAATGCCCACGTCCTTTTTTCCCAGTAGGTCACATCATCCAAACCCAAATATACAGATCCTCTCTACACTCTCAGTGCTTCCATGGAAGAAAGGGGAAAGAAAATGTGTGGGTGCAGCTCTTTGAGCAATGTGTGGATCTGTTTATCCTGAAAATGGACAAGTCTATAGCAGCAGTGACATGACACTGTTAGAAACTAAATTACTAAATGCTTAAAAGACAGGGTGAGTGGGAGATAATATATTTAGCAATAATTTAAGTAGTGCTGCCCTGGACTGAGTGCTCTACTCTGTCTAATATAAACAGAACTGTAATGAACAAATTGACCCTATCTCTGCATTTAGTACAAAACTGTCAAAAGTGAAGTAAAATATTTACTGCTGAAAAGCTAAAACAAACCAAACAAGAATAATTCTTCAAAACTGCATTTATGATTTAAACCGTGCTGTTGAAGACACTGAAAATTTGACTTTGTTCAAATGAAGTTGCCTTGTACTGATTCTCCAGATCCCAAAGCTGCCCTTTGTTATGGACCTAAATTACAAGCTTTAAGCAAATACAAGATACTGTGATCAAATCTAAGGTGAGTGGCTGAAATATAACTGTCTGGTGCTAAAAGGCCAGATAAAGACACTTAAAGGAATATGCCAGACTCAAACTGTCATGGAATGGTTTGGGATGGAAGGGTGCTTACAGCTCATCTCATCCCACTTCCTGCCATGGGCAGGAATACTTTCCACCATCCCAGGTTGCTCCAAGTCCTCATCCAACCTGGCCTTGGACACTTGCCATGGATCCAGGGGCAGCCATAGCTTCCTCTGGGCACCCTGTGCCAGTGCCTGCCCACCCTCCCAGGGAAACAATTTCTTCCAAATATTCCCATCTAATATCTACACTCTGGCAGCTCAAAGCCAATCCCCATCGTCCTGTCACTGCTTGCTCTTTGCAGAGTCCCTCTTGAGCCTTTCTTTCTGCCCCCACTACGCAAATTCTGGTGAGCCCGAATGTTTTAAACGTGTTGACTACAGTGCTCAGGGTGATGGCCAGGGATGAGTTTTCCTGGCTGGCTGAGCCGTTGCCTACACTGAAGGTTCATGGTTATTCCGGAATGCTGGAGCGTCTGCGGAGTTTGGAGCTCCTGCTCCGTTTGAATGGCACAGCCCTGGCTCACAGGAGGCTGCAGCCTATCCCGAGCTCATTTGCCCTGGCCTTGCTGGTTTTATACTGTTAAGCTACAAGTGTTCCATGTCCCAGTACCAGCAGCACGGACAGCAGTGGTTAGCCCGGACAGATGAGCCTGTTCTCTGAGATATAATTAAAGTGCTGACAAGCTCAGACACAAGACACATAATAAATTAGTTATAGGACCTGAGTAAGAAGGATGAACTCTGCCGCAAAGGCAATTAGACAGAATTTCAGCCTTGGGACCACTTCCACACGTTCTTGTGTGCTGGGAAATCACATATAAATTTTATGTGTCTTTAGCAAAACTGAGAAATTATTAACATAATATTAACATAAACAGATATAAATTTTTAAGTCCAAGTGAAATCTAGGAAGGTTGTTGCAATAGCACCTGGTTTTGATGGCGTTGTCATTCTTCTGGCTTTAGAAACAAAGCAGCAAGCACAGAAATGCTCTTAATCTGCTCCTATATAGAACAACTGGACTTTTAATTACTGAACTGATATTTAAACCACTCAGCAATCTGCTATTAAAAACCTACCAGAACTGGGTTTCACAAGATTGCTTCTTCAGAGGTGATAAACGTGCTGGCTGTATTCAAGTGGTTTTCAAGCCCTGCAATCACCACAGGAGCTATTTTAAATGCTGTATTTGCTAGTTTTCGCATTTTGCCATTTGCTCCTATTTTAATTTTTTTGGTGTGTTTTTCATCCCTTCTGGCCACATTCAGCTTGTATTTAGCATATCCATTCGTTTATGTTGGAGGATAAATTTACTCATACAAGCCAGACAAATGACTGGATTTTTATAACTTCTGTTTTAAACTCCATTTCATGGCAGGTGGAGAGGGCTGGGCAGGGTCCTAGAAGAGCTGCTGACCCTTAAAGAACAGTTATCATTTCTCTAGCAGTAACTCGTGACTTGTCTTCTGAAAGGAATTGCCTACTGTGCTTTAAATAACAAGGGACATTGTTATATTTGCTTTCATATATGCTGCTCAACAGCTAAGATACCGAATAATTTATTTTTTTTTCTTACTATAGAAGAACTGAAGCTATTTTCCCTACTGGCCTGCACTGCAGTTCAGCTCGGTTATTAGTGTTAAAGTAAGGAAGCTATGTAAATTTTAGACCTAAAAGAGCAAGAACAGAAGATGTGTCAAGAATAGAAGTATTTCATATTTGACAGTGTCACTGAAATGCACCAATGTCTAGGGGAAAGAAGGTGATGATGGAACTGCCATGCTGTGAACATTGTCCATGGGCAGAATCTTAACCAGGAATCTGGGGCAAGTGGCTATTGAAAATTAAATGTACCATTGGATCTTCGGTGTCAGAGCAGATGGGGCTTCAGCTTCTCAAATCTCAGCCACATAATTTACAAGCCAAGCAAAAGTGTAAGTTGCAGAAGAAGATTCAACATGGAGAAAGACACTATCAAGCACAAAGCACTTATTTGTAAACCTGAGCAGTGCACAATTTGACTGAGGAAAAACAATGATGTAATCAAAATTAAATGGAGTCCAGGACATTACTAGGATTAACATCTCCATTGATTAAATGAGTTGCTGACAGCAGCAGCAGTGTTGCTGGGCTATCAGTCTTGTGCTCTTGCTTGACATTTCAAAAGAAAATGATGGATGTCACCAAGATTTTTGCCTTTATTCATATGATGTAAGAGATTCTCTTTGATGGATTTCAGATCCATCGGGATCCTTCTAGTTTAGTAGGATCCTGAGCACATCAAAATATTTACCTCTTATCTTAATTGGAGGCAAGTTTAATTTGTTTCTTCTACTGTGTTTCCAAAAGCAAGGGCTTGTCTACTTGCACTTTGAACTAAATTAACAAAAATCTATTTTGATTTATTCTGACAATTATTTCAGTGCAAGCCTGCACATAAATATCTTCTTTGGCCATAGCATCTTAAAACTGACTTAATCCTAGTTAGTGTGTAGATGAGTTTTAATTGCCATCCTCCACAGTGCTTTTGCAATGCTCCATGTTTTCCATGCATTTTGAAGGCAGTGCAGCTGGACACTTGGCTGTAGCTCACCTTCCAGGAAGTCATCTTCTGCTCTGTGCCTGGCACAATCATCCTTCTTCTGGTGCCAAAGCGGAGGCAGCGGCCGTGTGGCTGCGTCCTGGCACAGGGCACAGATTGTCACTGACTTCTTGTGGAATCCAGTAATTGCCATGGAGCTGGGCCAGTCAGACAAGGGCACACTCCATCCCCTTTGGCCCTCTTCTAAGCTGTTCTAAAACCTCTTGGAAAGAAAATGTTCAGCTGAAAATGAAGATAGGTATGGCTGCCTCTAATTTGGCCAGGCTTCCCACACTTCCAGTACAGCAAGAGCCCTGTGAGCCTTAACAATTAGAAGAAATTAGGATTTACTGAAGTTGGTACTGACAGCCACAGCTCAGTTTGGGAGTGTCTGGGTATCCTTAGGGGAGTCTGCTGAAGGATACCTGTCTAGCTGCTGGGAAGTGACAGCAGCATCACAGATGTCAGTGTGCTGCAGAAAGTCTCTGGGTAATGCTTCCTACTCGCTTTCCATAATATATCAATGTCGCTTGTGTTCTGTGCTGCAGCTTGATGAGAGCCTTGTCCAAATTGCTGCTACTTTTCCTGGCTTAGGTGGAGGCTCTGGTCACAGGGGTCATGAGAAGTATGTAAATGGGGTCTACATGAGCCAAGTCCTTAGATTGGCAGGTTTCAGTGCATGGAAACGTCACCTGTCTAATGGAAGTTAGAGGTGTGCTAAAAAGGTAGAAATTACAGCCTTATGTATGTGTGTTCCCCAAAGGTTAAGGCTGATTTGGAGTTTGATCCTGTGCTCCACTGACCACTCAAGCACTGGGTCACTGCTTCCTCTTTCTTGTAACATCATCCACAGCCTTCTTACCCGTGCCTAATTCTCCTGCTCTTCCACTCTTGTCCATTAGAGTCCCATCTTTAAAATCTACCTTCCCAGAGAAGGCTGTCTGGCAGAGATGGCCAGAGGACTCGGGCCACCCTTCCCTCAGTCTCCCTCCTTCCTGTTAAGTACCTGTTACAGAAATATTCCTTCTGAGGGGTACTCTGTGTGAGGCTCCTGCAGCCTGCCAACCCTGTCAGAAAAGCAGGACGTGCAGCAGCCAGGTGACATGTGCACAGCATCTCTTGTTCCCAGGGCTGAGGAGGTGGTGGTGTCATCCCTAATGCTTTGAACTGCTTTGCCTTGCTGAGGCTATAAGCTGCTCTTTTGTCCAGACACCTCAAAAGCCAGGCGGGAAGCAAAAATACGTTTCCAAAGATACGAACGTGGCATCACTAGAGGGCATTCCATGCCTCATCCCAGCCACAGCCCACAGCGATCCAGGGTCAGTGCAGGGGCAGCCCAGTGGGGTCCCTCAGCTCTGTTCTGCTCCCTGGGCTTTGTCTGCATGGAGGTTTCCTACAGATAAAACTGATTGATAAGGGTGCGGATTTTCCTTATAAATTACTCATATTGTGTCCAGTCTGCACTGTAAATGTTATTGTGTTACAGACTGTTTCTGTTTCTCTTCAGGAACAGTTGTGGGTGTAAGTTTTCAGTCTTATTCCAATGGAAATAGATCTGTGTCCATGTACACATGTGTAGGATGGCAGGAGTGTTACCATTTTAACTGGACTAGAATAAATAAGGCAATACAATATTTGGTCTGTACAAAAGATTACACGGAATAAAAGCAGCCAGGTCAGCAGGAGTTTTCTCGCCTGCGTTTACTCAGTTTACTAAAACTGAAAAGAGTGGAATTTGTAAGTGAGGAGAACCCTTTCTGCTTCCAGCTTTCAGTGGAAGCAGTCAGGACCACGCCGCTGCATCCTGAGCACAGAGGTCTCGAGCATTGTGGCCAAGAACACAGTGAAATGTTTGAAGTGGAACACTTGAAAAAAGCCCAACCAAAAATAGATACGAGTAATGCAGCAAGAGGGAAGGGGGAGGGTGAAGACAGCTTCATTTTTCAAATGTCTTTGTTGAGACAGTAACTGGATACAGAAATCCAAGTCACATTGGGATTCCAAGAGTGCACATCTGCCTTCCAGCTCTCGTGGTTCCCAGAGCAGTGTTGTTTAGCTGAGATCTTTAGAAGGGGCTTATATGGTTCTGCCTGTGAAGGCAGATTTTAAGGTTTACTTTTGGGTGCCCTGAAGGAAATGAATGTCTGTTTGCTGATATTGAGCAGACTATGCTTCAGTGTGGACCTATTTCTACACCTTATTGTTCTAAAACAGAAATACTAAATTAACTTTTACCACATAACTTTAGTAAGGTCTGCTCTACAAAGAAGCAGTGTCCAGCTCTGGCTCCAGTGAGACAGCCAGGTGGGGCCACTGTCTGTGGTAGCAGCTACTCACTGAAAGAGTTGCAGAAATAGAGGATCTTCAGCAGAAATTCATGGAACAACCTACTATATGTGTCCCACAGAGGCCCAGGTAAAACCTCAGCTGGTGTTAGATGGGAATCTGATCCCTGAGTAACCTGCCTATGGGAAGCCATTAATGCTGCTGTCCTGGGCTCTTCAGAATTTCTTTGCTGTAAATCCCCACTAAGTCTAATTCTTTCATACCATGTAACCCTATGTTACCATGCCAAGGTTTCTCTTAAGTACAAGTTTGCTTTTAAAAGAATTAGCCAGACAGGAAGACTTTTTCCTAATATGTGGATATCTACGTCAAATAAATTGCAGCAGGCAAACGTTTTCACATGAAGTTTTGGACAGGTTTGGTTCTCACATGAAGCCTCACCACAACTGTATTTGCTTTCTTTCTGTTCTGTCTTTTCTACCTTTACATAATGGTCAGAGGACTGTACAGAAGGAACCCAGAGAACTTTCCCATCCTGTGCACTGACTCCATATCCCTGTGTACCCTCCCTCATGGACCCTCACCTTCTTCAGGGCTTCTCTGTAGCATTTCCTATCCACAAACAGGGGCCACCTCCAACTTTGCATAGACTTTCCAGTCTTGGGATCCCTTGCTTTTGCATCCTCTGTTACGCTGTTCTCCAGATCATACAGATCAACTCCATTTATTTCTAGAGCCACAGCAAGCCTTAGCAAAGGCAAAGGCTGGAGCTCTGTGGCACTTCTTGGCAGGAAACTCTTTGCATAAACACCACCAGGACAGCACCAGCTGAGCTTTCCCCTTAACGCCTTGCAGAAGCAGATTGAAACTAATTGTATTTGTGGTTAGTTTTTTTTAAAAAAAACCCATATTTTGAGAATAAAGTTTAGTGCCTGCACACACACACACTCACTACTGAATTATTTTAAAATAGGAACAGAAAAAACCCAGACGAAATAGAGGTCAAAGAGATAGTAAAGAAGGGATGAATGTCTTTCTGTTCTGTTCGATTTTGAATTCAGGGAAGAGCAGGCAATGCCCAGATTCAGAAAAATGAGTGTTGTTCTCTAACCCAGTGTTAAAGGTCCGAAGTCTAAAACTGATTCTGGGAGAATTTAAAGATACAAGGGGAGTAAAGTGCTCGTGTTTTCTTTTCAAGTCAGTAGGATTTGAGTTCCATTCTTACTTGTGCCTCTGAAGTCTCCTTCTCCATGTTTGTAGCAGCAGGAAAATTCTAGGAAAAGCTTGGGGGACTCACAGGGATTATCAGACAAGGATGCTTCTGGAGCAGCTCTGGCACTACACATTCTATCACACTTCTGTGCCTATCCCCAAGTTAACAGAAATATGTGTAAATGTGAAACCTGAGATGCAGCTGTATCCTGCATTCAGAGGTATTTTCTCTTTAACGAAATAATTTTTTTTTTTATCTTGTTACATGCTTTCCCACTTTATGGAGAGGGGAAGTGATAGCTAAAAATTTGGTGGCTCCTTAGCAGGTTTCTTGGATATAAAGACAGCTAAGTCATTCACACAGGCCAGAGCTCAGGCATGCTCTGTATCTGTTTTGTGCCTGGGGAAGTGTTATGTTTCCATGTGTCAGTGGTGAGATGTCTTTCTTGTGTAACAATTTAATGTTACAGGTGAGTGCATTCAGAGCCAGGATTTCCTGCAAGTTGTCTGTGTAGCCCTGTGTGGGTGAATGAGGACATCACCACAATAAGGCCCTGGAAGGCATTTGAAACAAAGGCCTTGTGTAAATGACTGTATAACCCAGTACATCCCATTAGAACAAAAAAACCCCAGAGTATGACGCGTTCTGGTGGAGAGGCAAAGGTCCTGGAGAGATTAAGTGCTTCCCTGCTCGGATGGTGGAAGGCCATATCCAGGGAATATGTAATAACTGACATAGCAACAAGCAGTTTGGGATAATAACCACGTCCTGCTGTCCAGACACTTCACACACAGGGCACCAAAAGGGTTAAAGGTAGTTGTTCTCAGCAGTGTTTGGCCTGGCTGAGGATTAGAGCTTATTTTAGCTGTTCTTCCTAAACATAGCAAAGGTCACGAGGGACCAGGCTTTGTTGCTGAGTCTTATTGGCCTTGTTCCTTGCAGGGGTTTTGCAGGAGGACAGGATTGTCTCACTTACAAGGATAATAGATGACAAGCCTGGTGCTGATTAACCTCATTTTAATTGATAATTAATTTTAAACCCTATTTACTTTCCCTGGAACAGCTGAGACTTCAAGGGAATCGCAGCAGAGGTGAACAAGAGCTGAAATCTCCCCCAAGGAAATGATACAGGCAGGAAGGAGAAAAGACAAAGCTAGATGTGTATTCAGATTGTCAGTTTGGATCTTCATTAAATTTATTGCTTCTGCAAATGGAGCCTCTCACCTTGTGCTTACTATTGCATTTGCTTCCTCTGCAAAGGCATCCCAGTCTTGTAATGCAGAGATGTCTAGACCCCAAAAATCTGGGTCCTGCTTGCCAGTTAGCCTTCTTTTTGCTTTATTAGAACTCCTTTTGCCTCATTTCTGAGCTTGGCAACTTGGTAGAGGGGCCTGCTGGCCACGTGGGAGCATCATTTCCTTTTGTACTTGAAGAATATGTGATGCTCCATAGATGTTCAGTAGCGAAAGCTTGAGAATGTGTGTAAAAGGTCATTTTTATTCACGACCCAACTGTTTGCACATTCTGGACTTCATTCTGCAAATCAGAGCCTTTGGGGATTAACAGCTGCATTAAATTTTCTAGCAGCACACTCCTGCGGGAGCTTTCCTTATCACAGTTAAAATCTGAAAGCCACAATGTCTGCAGTCTGCCCTTCACAGCACTGCCTGGAGAGGGCTCACAAATCATTCTACAACATTAAGGAGTTAATTCCTTAAACACCTTTGAGATGCATGTCATCCTTATGGCATAGGCTGATAAAATGGAAGTCTGAGTAATTTATTCAGGGTCGCATAACATCTATGGCAGAGGCAGCAACTCCTCCTGGCACTCAGAACTGCTCTGAACTTATTTCCAGGACAACGTTCCAACATGGGCCGCATTCTGAATTACATTTTGTATCAAGATTGCAGTTCATCCCTCTGTAGCAGCTATGGCATTGCAGAATGTCTGCTCAGGGGAATTACCAACACCATTTACTCGGTTACGTTTGTAGCCTATTCAGTACCTTCGTCCTCCGTCATAGAGCTGTTTAAAACAATGCAGATAATTTAGTCTGAATTTACACAATCTCACTTGATAGGTATAATCAAGGTCTATTCTCACAGTAACATTCTGAGGTATTCACACACCCTGAATACGAAATGTCACCTGTGACATCTCCCCTGCCTTTACTGAGCAGAGCACCTCTCTGCTGAGCAGAGTACTTCTCATTCAGGTGACGTGAAAAACCACCACTCTTCTGAGTCCTGGCCTGAGTCCCCAGAGTGACTGAGGTCTTAGACTGGACAGTTCTAGATGATGCGTTTGAGCCCCAACTTCACGAGTCCTTTGCATCTGTCACACCACATAAAATGGGGATATTTTCCTGCTGTCAGCTCTTATGGTAGAGCTCCGTGTTTGTTGGTAGAGGACACTGGGATACATGAACAGAAGGAATGTGGAAATTCTATTAACGAGGGCAATTTAGTTTTAATAGCTGCTAAGTGAGCGCTGGATCTGCTCAGGCAGAGACAAGTTATTAAAGGTGATAGTACAATGATGATCAGAGCAAGCCCCTGGCTACAATCTTTCCTGCATTTAAAGTCATTTCAAGCATCAGGATCTCACTGTTACAACTGGCAGCACAGGTGGTTTACCTGTTTGCTTCCACACGTGTTGGATTTCCCCAAGCTACACCTTCCATGGGGGTTTTCAGAACCTTTTCTTTCCTTCCTTTGCCCCCACCCCTTTGCACTGGAAGGAGAAAGATATTTCCCCTTTGCTTTCTTCCTAAAGGCTGCAATGTATTTTTAGCTGCTCAGGATGTCTCCAAATAACGCAGTGACTCTGAACTTGCATTGTCAGCCTTCCCTGTAAAGCCCCTCCTGGGAGGTTTATGGCTCACTCTCCACAGCTTTGCTGATGCAGCGTGTAATGTTTATACCTGCAATCAAGCATTGGCTGAGCTGCAGCCCAGTGCTGGCAGCTCTTTCCTTCTCTCTCTGCCCCCCCTCTTCCCTTGCAACTCCCCTCTGGTGATACTGGATTGATAAAGTGCGTACAGTGGTGATTGCCTGTATAAAAGTTAAAAAAAAAAAAGCATTGCTCAATAGCCAGAAAAACTTGTATGTGCTCTGCCCAGCATGGATGAGATGGACCTGGGGGTCTGTATTTCTTTTTCTAGATGATTTATAACGCCTTCCTCCCCTGCACTGCTGTTTTCAAGCCATTTAATGGATTTTGAGATTTAGCAGATAAGAGGTTCATCTACAGTTTAGAAACGGCTTTTCTTTTAAAAAGAACACAAAGGCTAGTTTCTTTTTGGGAGGGGGAGGCCGCGGGGGTGGGGGGGGGCTGGTACTTAACAGATCTTTTCCCCAAAATATCTCATGGCCTGCGGTTGCCTCAGAACTTCTTATCAGAATTTTTACCAACCAACAAAACTACCTTGAAAAAGCACCTTTCAAACAGGGGCCTCATCTAGATGGGAAAGTGAGCCTGATCCAACTGGAGCAGGATTCTGAAATAACTTACTTAAGCATTCACAATGCAGAAAACTTTATTGCAATTTAAGAGGGTCTTACTCATGCTTAGCTTTGGTTTACTGTGCATTCCCAGTCCATGTTAGCTAAACCAAAACAAACATATCATACAGGCTTTTGCCAGCATTTGACTAAATGGGTCTGAAGTCGCTCTTTACTTAAATCAGTGCAGCTGTGGTTGAAAATAAGGCCAAATGCATTCAGTTAATCATGAAGACAGTGCCAACAAAATGCATGAAAAAAGACATCATGCACAATTTTCATGATTAATGTATCTACAAGTTCTCAGTTACAGGCACGGAGATGCAAGTGGAGTTGAGTCTTGAATGCCATGGAATCAAGGATGTCACTGGTGTGTGCATTTGTATTTATTTGAAGTCTCCCTGAATGGAAGAGCACTTTATTTTATACACAGTTGTACTTTATACTTTATTTTGATACTTTATTTTTACACACAGTTTGCCTATGTTCAGTGTAAGGAAATTGTAGATACCGTGCAGCCGTAAATTTGGGAGTCTTCCTTCCTCCCTTTTTCTTTCTGGGATATAGTGTAGCATCTAAAAATCAGGTTCTGCAGGCAGCTGTATCTTGTGAGGTTTGAGTATGGCTTTTCACTTGAAAATGTACTTCAGGACTATATGAATCTCTTTCAAGGTCTCAAGAACCTCTTCCGACCACCCTGTGATCCCACCCAGATCCCCTCTGGAAGTGTCTCATTCTGTGTAATTCCCACCTATCAGTGGAGTTCACTGTGCAGTTAAAAGCTGCTCCAAACCGAGCTAATTTTGTTCATTTATCCTTGAGGATTCATGCTTAATTAAAATGGGCCTCAGGGAAGTATGACTATCTTAATTTATCCTTTACCAGAGAAAATGTTTGAAGGCCATGATTTTATGCAGATCCAGACTCACTTATATTAACAGAAGATACTTTTGGTTACCCAACTCCTTTCTAGGCCACTATCTGGGACTCTTTTTCTGTTTCATTGAATTTACAAAGTAGCAGCAGAGGCGCTGAATTGAAGGTGCATCGCTGGAAACACTGCAAGGGGAAAAGTAGTTAAGCGTATCTTTGTGATAGAACTCAATCAGACTTCTGTTTTTATGCTTCCAAGTCAATATAGAGCTTAAATCAACATACAAAGGAGGGGTTTGACCCTTATCCACTCGTAGCAGTTTGTGCTTTATCTCTGACTTGGGCTACCACACTACAGTCAGCCTCCAGCTTCTTAAGTTTCCATTTATTATTTATTGCAAAAACTCAACTTTAATATGAATTTCATCTACGAATTCTTTAGTTCCTTGGCTCTAAATCCTGTTATTCAGCTGTCCCTAACCAGGATAGGTGGTTAAAAGGTTGCTACTTCACAAGTGTGGCAAATGTCCGCTACCTGCCTGTTTTCTTTTACATTTTACCCCCCTGAAAATAGAACTACCAGCAGCCATGTGAGACCTGGCCACCAAACCCCATCATCCACTTGGGATCTAAGTAGGGCTCAGAATGATCTTTACCCAAGACAGAAAATATTATTATGTGGTTTCTTCAATTAGAGTTTAGTATTGTGCTCTCTCCTAATAGTGCTGGAGCAATTGTTCTTCGCTGCAGTTGCTTTGCAGCGTGTGAGTGTTGTTTATCAGCTGCTGTATTTTAAATATGCGAAGGACAGACATACGGTTTTAGTTCAGAAATGCTCGTTAAAAGCTTCCTTCTAATCTGAGGTTAAATAGAGAGTTCAGTATATGTGTGTCTTAGAACGAGCCTAACATCTGTGAAAATGAAATAACTATTTCTCCAACAGACTTTTGGAGCAAAATTAGCTTTTAAAGCACATAAATAAGCTGGTAGGTTGCTTTCTTATTTATCAGCCTCAGAATAATGAATTAGTAACCTATACTTCTGTGTTTGAACAGCGAGGCCTTGAAGAAGAAAGAACTTTTCTCTCCCCAAGTTGTTACTTTCAGGTAAGAGAGAGCTGTCATAAAGCAACTTCTCTTTTGTTCACGTTTTCAAACAATTACTTTATGTTTTTTTTCATTTGTCCCTATTCCATCTCTCAATAATATGGCCTATTTATCTTGAGACATATTTTAATTACAGTAAGATTTGTGTCTACTGCTGTGTAGCTTCCTCAGAGTTGACAAATTTGGAGAGAAGCTTGAAGGTGAATCACATTGCAGGACATCACTTTGAATTTGCCACTGGGGAATGAAGGGAATGTGCTGTCTAGGTAGAGCATGTCTCAAATACTCTGTGGGTGCATCAGGAAGTTTTGAAAACCTTTCCAAGCAGCGACTGCACAGCCAGGGATGTTTTGTTGTGAGGAGCCAGGGTGTGGGCAAAATGTCAAAGGTGTGGCTTGCTCTGCCCTCCTTGCCTTCAAGCACTGAAGCTTCATTATGTGACTCAGGAGCTACGTGTGTTGCTGTTCACATCAAAGCTGCTCACAAAAACCACACAGCACTGACTCCAGCTCCCAGTTCCTGGCAAACTCACTGTCAGCTTGTGTACGAGACTGTTCTGAAGGGAACCTTCTTTTTTTCTTGAGTTAGGAAGTGCTGTACAAGAATCCAGAAATTTTGGTCTAAAACGACAAGAAGAAAAAATGCTGCCAAAGAGGGATCCTTTGAAACTCTGGCTTTGTAGAAGTAAGGGTAAAAGTGTCCGCTCTAGGAACCTAAAGCAAGTTTGATCCCATCCATGT
>NC_045493.1:2157347-2217733 GCF_009650955.1 Corvus moneduloides
TTTTGAGAGCAGACTGGGGAAGAGAGCACAACATCAGCATCTTGTTCATCAGACATGGCTTGTTGTCCCTTTCTCCTTACTCAATTACAGCGGTACATATTGGGAATAACCAGCAATCCTGAGGAATTCTTCCTGCAGCAAGTTATTTTCCTATCATGCTCCAGCTGTCATTTTATTACTTATTCAAACACCAATATCAATACAGTACAGCACCTTGCCATTACTCCCCCTTATCTTTATCTACCTCAAAGTTCACCTCAACACCACCACATTCCTGAAACCAGTCTGTGTTCAGGAACACTGATGGCTCTCCAAGCCAGTGCCCACTTGGCCAGGAGTGGCCCTGCCTGGATCTGCTGCCTGGAAAGCCTGGGCAAAGCCTGGCACCCTCGGCATCACGAGGCTTCTGGCACGGAGGCCAAGCACACCCAAACACAGGGCAGACATCAGCTCAGCATTGGTGTCACCACTGCCAGCAGCAATCTGTGAAAAGCTTCATTAATTACGTGTGATTTCAGCTGGAATTGTCCCTCCAGGAGCAGCACTCAGTGGCCCAGCACTGGCCCAGCCGCGGCAGGCTCAGGGCATGACGTGCACAGGGAAGTTGCCCACAGGGGCTGTGGGGCAGAGGCACGGGCTGGGCGTGCTCCCCTCAGGCCAGCCCTGCTGGAAGTGGGCAAGGGCACCGGAAAGGCCCAAGGCGCAGCCAGTGCTGCTTCTGGAGGTGCTGGGAGCGGCCAGGGAGGCAGCACCAAACGGAGGGATATGAAGGTCTCTCCCGGCCTGGATGAATCCGGGACTCGGGGATCGCCCCGGGCCAGGTGCAGCACCCGGCACTTGGCCTTGGGAGATGAAGAAGACCTCGTAAGGTTCTCGTCGTGCCCCTTCTCAAGCTTGCCCAGGTCCCTGTGCACGGCACGGCCAAATCCTGCCATGGTGCCCCTGCCACGCTCAGCTGCCCGTCCCCTGCAAACGTGCTGAGGGGGAGCTCGAGCCCCTGCCTGTGTCATTGGGGACGCCACTAAAGAGCCCCAGGGCCAAGGCAGAGCCCTGAGGGACACCCCTGCTCCCCGGCCTGCAGCTGCACATGGAGCCAATGCCCCCAAGTCCCTGGCTGCGGCCATCTGGCCAATGGCTCGTGCCCTGGGTAGCCCACCCGCCAAAGCCGGGGCTCTGCAGTGTGGGGATTGGGCCGGTGAGTGGGACCGTGGCCAAAGCCTCGCAGAGGCCGAGGGCTACAAGTGCCCAAGTCCAGGGCCTGCTCAGTGCTACTTCCAGCAGGCTCGGCTGCTGGAGGGGCGCCGGCTACGGCCCTTTGTGAGCCAGGCGCGTGGTGTCACAAAGGGCCCTTGGCCATGCGGAACATGGCGGTGCCCAGAGAGCCTTGTGACATCAGAGAGCCCCGCCCTGGCTGAGGGTAGCTAAGGGGCGCAGAACCTGGCAGTGCCCAGTCCGCTGAGAGCCGCTGTCGCAGAAGGAAGCAGCTCCCGCCATCCTTCTGTGCTACAGGACCTCCGAGATGGAAGAGGACAATGGCAAACCCCAGCTCCTCCCAGCCACCCACCCCTGTGCCCAGCGGGCCACAAGACCAGACCCTCAGCTTGGCCACTTGGTGGGGGCAGAGAGTGCCTCAGTCAGGCCCCAGAGAGACACTGAAGAGTGAGCAGGGGCCCTTTGTCATTCAGGGAGGCGGAGAGGAAACCTGCCGTGGACGAGGAGCCTTGCCAGGGAGAGGACACTCGACCCCAAGAGCTTTGCCCTGTGGGAAGAGGCGACAGGCCGTGAGTTGTCCCAGAGGGTCCCAGCAGTGCCAGTGCAGGCAAGTGTCCCTGTGCAGAATGTGGAGTCCCCAAGGGCTGAAGCCGTGGAGGATGGGCGTGAGCGTGGAGTGGGGAGATGGGGCACAGCAACTGCTCTACCGGTGGCAACAAAGAGTGGAAGTCCAGGAGCCTGCCCACGGGTGAAGAAGAAGGGAACGACCCAAAGCTGTTCCAGCGAGGTGAAGGAAGTCGCGAGCGGCCAGAAGAACCAGCCGTGTTCTCCTGCCCCCAGTGAGGAGGTGCCATCAGCAGGGGCATGGAGCCTGGTCCCCTGCCGCACACAGCAGCTGGGAATACACCGGCATCTTCAGCTTCAGGGTCCAACCCTCGCTGCCGAAGGCCGCCGCCTGGGACGGAGTCAGCGTGCTCGAGGTACGCGAAGAAGGCAGGCGCCGAAGCCTGGCAGCTCCTGCGGCAGACGAGCTCCCGCCGCCCGTCCCTCGGGAGGCCTGGGCCGAGCGCCCCGGCACGGGAGCCCGCTCTGTGCCTCGCTTCCCCCCCTGCAAGGCCGAGCCGCCACGGGACCCGCAGCTTCTCCCGTGCTGGCCTGGCAGGAGCCGGGGCCTGCCCCGCAGAGCCCCCGCGGCCCCTCGGCTGCCCCCAGCAAGCGGCCCGGCCGCCTCAGGCGGGCGCTGCGGGCGCTGCGGGCGCTGTTCCGCTGCCGCTGCCTGGCGCCGCGGACGCTGGAGTAGCGCCCCGCCCGGCCTGGGGCGGCCTCGGCCTGGCCGGGCCCCGCAGCCTGAGCTGCCCCGGCTGCTTTTGGGCCGTGCCGGGGCCGTCTCCCCGACGCCCAAAGTCACCGGCGTGGCCGCCCCCAAACAGCGCCCGTGGAGCGCGCTCGGTGCCGGCCGCGCTCGGCGGGCAAGCCCAGGGAGTCACCGCGGTGCCAAAAGAGACCCTGCGGGCACCCGCTGCCACTGGCACCCTGGCAGCGCCACCGCCGCCCCGAAACCACGTCCCCAAGGGCCACATCTGCACAGCTCCTGACCACTGCGGGGACAAGGACTCCACCACCGCCCTGGGCAACTTCTTCCAGTGCCTCACGCCTCTCCCGAGGAAAATCTGCTTTCAGATATTGAATCTGAACCTCCCCTGGTGGCATCAAAGGCTACGGACAACACTGCAGCACTTGCACTCAACAAATGGAACTTGACTTTAAGAAAGAGTAGTAGCAAAAAAATAGAAAAAGAAATTTAAAAACCTCCTCCTACAGGAGAAAAAAAAAAGAATAGGAATAGGACTAGGAATAGGAAGAAGAAGATTATGATGATGAAGAAATAGTAGTAGTTAAAAAAAAGAAAAAAAATTAAAAACCCTCCTCATACAGGAGAAAAAAAAGAATAGGAATAGGACTAGGAATAGGAAGAAGAAGATTATGATGATGAAGAAATAGTAGTAGTTAAAAAAAAGAAAAAAAATTAAAAACCTCCTCATACAGGAGGAAAAAAAAAGAATAGGAATAGGAATAGGAATAGGAAGAAGAAGATTATGATGATGAAGAAATAGTAGTAGTAAACAGGAGGAAGAAGAAAAAGGAATAGAACAATAACAGAAATATTAAGTTGAATAAGAATAATAGGAGCATAGGAATAAGTAGAAGAAGAGGAAGAAGAAATAGTAGTAACAGGAAGAATATGAAAAAGAAAAGAATAACCATAAGCATAAACAAGTGAATAAGATTAATTACAATAAGAAGAATATGGTAAAGAAGAAGAAGAATAGGAGTAGTGAATAAGAAGAAAAATTAAAATAGGAATAAGAAGAATAAGAGTAAGAGAAAGAAGAAGCAAGAGTAGTAGAAGTAATTGAAAAGAAGGCAAAGAAGAAGATGACTTAGATGAAGAAGAAGAAATAGGAAATAGTAGCAAGCAGAAGAAGAATATCAAATTAAAATACACATCCTCTAGAATCCCACCCCCTCGTTCAATAAAATGCATGTCCAATAAAATTCCTTTTGTTTGCCCCTCATGTGCTCTCACTTGCACCTTCCCTGGGGCACAGGCGTCTCTCTCTCCCCCGCGGCATCCTAAGCCACGGGCAGGGTCCCTTCCAGCCACAAGCATGCCGGGATTCTGTCAGGGACTCCCTTCCCTTCCCTCCTTCCCTCTGCTTCCAGCTGGAGAACGTGCAGCAAAGCAGCCTTTGCTGGCTGCTCTGGGAAGCCCTCCCAGCTGCTGGACCTTGTCCCCTGGCCCTGCACAGCTCCCTTGGGAGGGCACGGCAGGAGCAGCAGCCTGGGAGCCTCGGCAATGCCCCTCTGGGATCCATGGCACACACTGCAATGGGCTGGAGTTCCAGTTCCCAGCGAGGAAAAGATCTTCCTGCCCTTCAAGGCAAAGCTCTGAAGGGCTGAAACCCAAGCGGAGCAAGATCTTACCGTGACATTTCACTGCCAGCCTCCGTAACTTCATCCAGGGCTGTTTTAGCTCCTGGATTGGGGAAAAAACCATCAGGGCAGGGTCTTTGGCTGGGAGCTGCCCCGGGCAAAGGGAGACACTGGGAGGGAAAAAGAGCAGGCAAAGGAAGGCAGGAGAGAAAGGAGGACCCGGCAAAGAGCATCACTCCGGATCTCTGAGGGAAGGGGAAACCTTTTGTTGTCTGGAAACCAAGAAAAGCTCTGAGTATCTCTGCCAGGCCACTGAAGGCCTCTCCTGCCCCACTCTCCCTAAGCAAAGTGCCCCTCCTTGCCCATCGTCGCAGCACTGTCCTCATGCCCTTCTGCTCGTCGGGGATGATGGGGCAGAGGGTTTGTTCCAGGGCATCCTGCAAGCAGCAGGCAGGACAGTTCCACCGGGATGGGAACCCAGCTCAGGGCTGAGGGACTCAGAAAATCTAAACACCAACACAACACCAGCAGGGCACATTTTAATCACTTCTGCCACAAAAGGCAGCACTGAAAATGATGGGTCATGAGAGCCTCCTAATCACCCCAATCCCTTCTCCACTTTAAACTTTCTCCAAAATAACCAAATAGCTCTTAAGATTCCTTCATCTTTGTCAGTCCCAGATCTTTTGAGCAGCAGACTGGGGAAGAGAGCACAACATCAGCATCTTGTTCATCAGACATGGCTTGTTTGTCCCTTTCTCCTACTCAATTACAGCGGTACATATTGGCAATAACCAGCAATCCTGAGGAATCTTCCTGCAGCAAGTTATTTTCCTATCATGCTCCATCTGTCATTTTATTACTTATTCAAACACCAGTATCAATATATTACTGCAGGCCTGGTTCCTACGGTATATCATCGTGTCCCACAGCCATATGGAGGAGAGGGAGAGAAGATCCAGCAGGCAGGAATTGTGCCGCAAGATTGATTTATTTAATTATTTTACAAACTCTTTTATAGACTTTTTTCTTCATAGTCTAATTGGACAAAGGATCAGCCACCCCTTGGGATGATTGGCTAAAATCCTAAAACATCCATTGTCAAAATATTTTTCTACCATACCATAAACAAGACTTTTCAAGGTTGCAGGTGGCTTCATTGTTTACATAACTCTGCTACCTCTTCTGTGAGAGAGAAAAGTCTCTCACGGACTTAGAAAATAGCAAGAAAATCCTTGCTAGCAGCATTTTTGTACCTACAATTCCCCCTTTTTGTTTTATAAGATAACAGCTCTACTATTAATCCTAAATAGAAATTTACATCAGTTATTAATTCTAAATATGTCCTTAAGTCTTTAACTATCTGACTCCATAACAAGAAATTTAAAGCTCAGTCTCTGCTTGTGGAAGGACCATCCCAGTCTCTGCTTGTAGAAGGACCATGTGCCTGATGGTTGACATCCTGGTCATCATCAGAAGAGTCATTAGGCTGATGATCTACATTCTGGTCGCCATTTGGATGTTTGGTGTTCTGGCCACCATTTGGAGGTTGCCTGTTCTGCCTCTGGTGCCGTAGGTCAGGGCGAACGCATTTTGAAGGTAGCCACTGTACTCCAGTATCTGTGGAAACGCAAGCATACCCACGACCCCAAACGATAAGCTCATGCAGGCCTTCCCACTGGTTAGTAAGTAAATGCTGTGCCCAGACTTTTGCCCGGGGCAGTTGTGTCTCGCCTGCAGACTGCAACGAGAGAAAATGATTCAGAATAACAGGATTATTTGAATTTTGTGGTACTGTAAGGTGATTAATTGTAAACAAAGCTTTTGCTAGTCGGCTCTGTGGGGTTTCTCCATGCATTCCCCTTTTCTGTTTGTCCAAAACACGCTTCAAGTTGCCATGAGCGCATTCAACAATGGCTTGGCCAGTAGGAGAATGTGGGATACCAGAGGTATGGTCTACACCCCATAGGTGTAAAAACTGCCGCGTCTTCTCCGAGGCGTAGGCAGGACCATTATCGGTTTTCACAGAAGCTGGCATGCTCAGGACTGAGAAAGCCAATTTCCAATGGGCAATGACATCACGGCCCTTCTCTCCAGTGTGAGCAGTAGCCCACATAGCCGAGGAGAAAGTGTCACTAGACATGTGCACATATTTCAGCTGACCAAATTCTGGGATGTGAGTTACATCCGTTTGCCAAATCTGCAAGGCTTTTAGCCCTCTGGGGTTTACCCCCGCTGGCAAAGGCGCAGCGAGTCCGTGACAGTCAGCACAAGCGCTGACAATGTCACGAGCCTCGTTTGGCATTAAATGAAACTGCTTCTGCAGGGTATGTGCACTTTGATGGAAGAAACCATGTGATGCCTTGGCTTGTGCAGTTTTGTCAGGCTGAGGCCCTACGCACACAGGGTTGCCCAGCATGTCAGCCCTGGCATTGCCTTCTGTTAGAAACCCTGGTAATTGGTGTGGCTCTCGAATGTGCAGGAACGTAATACGGATGCACTCGAGCCTGAATTGCAGACCACAAGGTTTGCAACAGCGAAAACAGAGCCGCATTGTTCACCTCCTTCAGAAGTGAACAATCTAAGCGTTTGAGTTATATCTGCTACATAAGCAGAGTCAGTAACCAAATTCAAAGGTTCCTGTGAGAATTGTTGAAACAGCCATGATAACAGCCCTTAATTCAACTCACTGAGCAGAGTCTGACTCGGATTGGTGTGTTAATGAACCACCACAAAGGCAGTGTAGGATACTGTGCGCCCTCTCACACAGTGACCCTGCTAAAAAATTTGTCCCAATCCGTACGCCCCAAGCTGCCAACACATCCCGCCCCCAAAGGTTAAGGGAAGTGGTAGTAACATAAGGCCTAATTGTAGCCTGTGTGCCCCTCTGAATCCTTCACCATCACAGGCCATTCACTTAAATAGCTCTGTGTGGTTCCTCCTACTCCTGCGATGGCCGATCCCACCAGGTCAAAAGGCCATGAGGGAGGCCATGCAGAGAAGGAGATGATAGTTACATCAGCACCCGTATCAATCAAACCTTGAAGCTGAATCCAGGGTGGACGGGCGTTCGGCAGGACCAGGGTACATGTCATCTGTGGCCTTTGGTCAGAGATGTCTGCAGTCCAGAAGGCCTGAGGAAGTCCCGTAGATCCACTGCCGTTATCTTCATGAGTTTGTTCTATCCTGCGGACACAAGACGTAAAAGACACTAATTTAGCAAGGCAGGTCTTTTCAGGAATAGTTACAGGGGGTTTTTGTGTGGAGACCATAGCGCAAATCTGACCTTTAAAGTCAGCGTCAATAACTCCTGAGTGCACTAAGATTCCTTGATGGGCAACGTCAGGACTTCCCACCAGCGTCGCACTGGATCCCTGGGCTCAGGGTCCATATGCATCCAAGGGAACCTTATAAATACCGCTAGAGTCTAAGACGACTGCGGCTGCGGTGTGGACGTCAAACCCGTCTGATCCCTGGGTGCCGTCTGATCCCTGGGTGCCGTCCTCTAGGGTGGCTGGGTAGGCCTGTGCCTGTACCTGTGCCACTCTCTGGGGGAGTGACTGCATCGGAGAGCAATTCCCCCTCCTTGCACCCCGGCGGAAATTTCCCGGCAACAGCTGACCATCAGCATGAGTCTGGGATCTACAATAGTCCAAGCAGTGCCCTGGCCTGCCAACACCTCTTGCACTGGGGGATCGGTGTGTTCTCTTTTTGGCTTGGCTTAGGCTGCTTCCGTTTCTTCACCTGTTTTTGGTTGCTTTGGTTCACGACCAGAAGATGCGTGAACAGGCTGCAGGAACGCAGCCAAAGCAGACCTTTTCTGGTTCCCAGATCCCACCTTAGCGCAGGCTTCGACCATGTCTGTTACCTCAGGATCCCCTGGTAAGGCATCTATGATTTTTCTGCACTCCTCGTTTGTGTTATCTCTCACTAACTGCCTTAACAACATCTGTCTTAACCCGTCATCCTCAACCTGCTTCTTGAGAGAAGCAGTGACTTTCTCTACAAAAGAGAGGAATGACTCTGATTTCCCTTGAACTATTTCAGTATATCGCTTTCTGGGCGCAGACAACTCTATGGTTTTCAACAGGGCGGCCATGCCGACCTGTTGAGCTTGCTGCAGGACGCTAGAGGACAAGTTACCCTGTAGACTGGGATCAGAGAAGGGACCAGTCCCCATCAAAGCATCCATTCCTGCTGTCCATCTAGGATCAGCAGCAGGGAGCTGCATATTCACTAATGCAGCCTTGCCGGCCAGCTTTCTCCAGGTTTTCTCAAAAACTGTAAACTGTACAGGTTGAAATAGAATTTGACCTAAGTGTCAGATATCAAATGGAGAAAGCAAATCTGTATTTATCACCCTTATTATCTGCATAACATCACCAGAACCTAGCCCATATTGTGCCACCTTGGATTGGAGGTCCTGGGCAACTTTCCAAGCAATTACCTCATGCTTATCACGCTCGCCAGGATCTGGGAGAGCCTTATACACTGGGAAAGCTTGGATCTCTTTTGGGGAACCACTACCATCCTAACTTCTGGCACAGCCAGCGGATGGAGTGTAACAGCTCCCCGATTACCCCCAGAATCCTCAGATCTATTTGGCATTCCAAGGGTTTCTAATAACCTCCAGTCACCCTCCTCCAATGCTCGCATCTTAACTGACTCTAAGAAGCGGCTGTAATGGGTCGGACGCACTGTTACCGTGCAGTCCTGAAAGGTCCAGGGCCGAGACCGGCGCAGCCTTTTTCTTCACCGTGCGGCTACAGCCGCCTGACGACCTGGGGCAGAACCTCATCTGCCTCACTGCCTGATGAAGAATCATCAGGCAAAGGCAACTCTGAGGTGCTGGGAGTGAACAGAAACGGACGGAGAGGAGGGGCACTTTGGCTAAGTTCGCTAGAGCCAGAACAGACAGCACAGATAGCAGTTAGCTGTGCTGCAGTTTGAACAGCAGTTTCTTTACAGGGTGCTGTCTCAGCCAGTCCTGACCGAACCAGTACTGGAGCTGCTGCCGTTGTCTCTGGGGCTACGGCCGCGCTCGGCGCCGCGCTTGCCTCTAGCACGTGGCTGTGTTAGGCGTGGTCGCCGCTTCCACTGCTGTTTCTCGCTCCCAGCCGCACTCGGCGCCGCTGCCCCCACGGCTGTTTCGCACTCCCCAGCCGCGTCTCCGCAGCCGTCACCGCTTCCGGGTTTTCCCGTGGCAGTGCTGCTTCCGGGTTCGCCGCTGGCCGCATCGTTTCCTCGCTCGGAGCCGCGTCTCCCGCGGGCGGCGCAGGCGGCGCGGGCTCGGCGCGCCCCGCACGGCAGGGTGCCTCGGGCATCCGCTTGCTCTAACAGGCTGAGCAGGTCCTCCATCCTTCGGGATAGGTTCGGTAACTCTGTCAGCAAAGGCAGATGCTGTATTAAAAGGTCGATGGCTCGGTTCTGCGACTGCGCAGAACAGTCCAGTGCCAAGGAGGGCAGCGGACCACAGCCAGGCAGTCTAGGGGCAGGCACGCCCGACGCTACGCCGGCTAAAAAGTTAGATCCAGGTGCATACGCAACCAAGCTAGGAGCTGCTCTGGGGGTCAGTTGGCTAAGCCACTGATTTGCGGCCCTGGATAAGCCGTGGCCACCGCCAAGCTGAGCGGTAAGGCAGGCTGTGCGACCTGTCACTGCCCCGACCCCCCCGCCTCTGCCGGCGCAGGGTCCCTGCGGGCCGCGGAGTCCTGCGACTGTGCAGGGTGAGCCGGCGCAGGCTCTGCCTGTGGAGCCAGGGGGGTTTTTTTCCGAATCCACCATCATTTGCCCCGGAAGCCCAGTCAGCGGGGCCCCCCCTCGGACATTCCTCCATCACTCATCACCGAAATAGGCGATCCAGCCCTGCTGTCACAGTCAAGGTCTGTCAGCAGGATAAATAACGAACGCCAGGTTTGATATAATTCTAACGCTGCTGGGTCCCCAGTCGGGAGCTCGTGTCGGACAGCACAGCCGAGTTCCTGCCATAAGGCAAAGTCCAGGGCAGTATCTCTGTCCATGGAAATCCCTTTTAAAGTAGCCCAGTCTAATAATTCCCGAACTGAGTTTTCAGGAATGGAGGTGTGCAATATACTAAACACACCTTTCCAGACCATTACCACAGCGTCGGTTTGTGAGCCGCTGTTCGCCATTTCTCAGTTCTGTCGGACCTCCCGGTCCCGGGGGGGAAGGGAACAGCATACCTCTAGAGAAATTCTGCTTGGCTCGCAGCAGCAGGACACGTCAGAGAGCGCAGATCACGTCAGGCAGCACTAAATGTTACTGCAGGCCTGGTTCCTATGGTATATCACCATGTCCTGCAGCCATAGGGAGGAGGAGGACAGAAGATCCAGCAGGCAGGAATTGTGCAGCAAGATGGATTTATTTAATTATTTTACAAACTCTTTTATAGACTTTTTTCTTCATAGTTTAATTGGACAAAGGATCAGCCACGCCTTGGGGTGATTGGCTAAAATCCTAAAACATCCATTGTGAAAATATTTTTCTGCTATACCATAAACAAGACTTTTCAAGGTTGCAGGTCGCTTGGTTGTTTACATAACTCTGCTACCTCTTCTGTGAGAGAGAAAAGTCTCTCACGGACTTAGAAAATAGCAAGAAAATCCTTGCTAGCAGCATTTTTGTATCTACATAAATACAGTACAGCACCTTGCAATTACTCCCCCTTATATTTATATACCTCAAAGTCTTCCAGGTCTTAACAACCTGTAGGAAAAACCCTGTGTGGTCACCCTTTTGCAGAGGAACATATTGAGGGTTCAGACACATCCTCAGCAGGACTAAGTAGGAAAACAGCTGAAGCTCCAGCAAATCCTTAATAAACTTTTGCCTTCTGGCTATCAGGAATAAAACTGCATTATTTCAGTGTCTTGAGTTTTTATGAATCTAGCTATTATCTATTAATTCCTTCTCTCTTTTGACTTTTCAAAAGCTGATGTTGCACAAAACAGTGAGCTGTGGAAACCTGAAGCAAGCCAGGCAATGAGGGCTGAACTGCTGCTCGGAGCTCTGCAGTAAATTCCTGCCATCAGGCAGCCGGGAGATAAGGGCTGGGAAAAGAAAAAAGAACACAAACACAACAAACCCCAAAGCCCCACTGGCCACATCTCCTGAGAGTCAGAGACCTTGTAAAATGTCACCTTTGTCTTCCCTGATGCCCAGCTCCTGACGGGAGGTTCAGAACAAGGCACGGAAAGAAGAATTTAACAAACCTCAACCACAAAACTTGTCTCGCACTTCGTTTTTTGAGCATTTTGCAGTTTTGCTCTCAGAAAGCCATGCAAGTTTCATGAAACTTCCATGGAATTTAAATCAAAGATTAAAGCTGTAATTTTTAGCCCTCTCCCTGAACGCTGACTGGTACCTGCACTTATGTGCACACACTAAAATAGATCATTTCTGTCAAACTCTGCTCCACAACACCAGGAACGGGAACAAAGCACGTCCACGTGCATCTGGCAATGACAGAACGCACAGACCCACCTGGGGATTCCGCTGGCAGCCCTTACGCTCTGCAAAAACCCTTCTGCCCTTTTCAGACTTCAGTATTAAACACTGAGCAAAAGAAACTGTTGCAGGTACTGCAAAGGCCATCTCTTGCAATTTCTGTTTGGCAGAAGTTTGTGCAGGTCCTTCATCCTGGTGCAGGGGAGGCTGTTGCTGAGTAATCTTCCTCCTGAACCCCTCAAGTGACAGGAATTCCATTTCAGATCACAGCTATTCACAGCCACCAAATCAGCTGCCACAGACCTGGCAAGGTATTAGGGCAGGACACAGCAAGTTTTACACAAAAGGCATTAAAATCTCACAACAGAAGAAGCCACAGATGGACAAGGAGACACGTTTGCTTTATGGCATTTGCAAAGAAAATTCAGATTTAAGCACTGTAAAGTCAGCTTTAAAATCACAAGGCTTCAACAGATGCTCATTTAATGAAATAACAGCAAACTGAACCCCTTTTGCATCTTCAAGTGTCTGTTTGATCATAACACAGGTTCATCCTCACCATCATCCCCCCAGACGACCACAGACATACTGCAGCTCCCTGGAAATGGCATCCAATCACTTCCTCCGCAATTCCAATTCATTTCCCACAGCTGGGCACAAGGAAGCTGTGGCTGCTGCTTTGTTTCCTGAAGTTCAAGTGAATCCAGCTCTGCCCACAGCTACAGGTGTTGTTCATCCCTGAATTACAGAATCATGCACTGGGCTGGGGGGACCTTAAAGCCCATCCAGTGCCACCCCTGCCCTGGGCAGGGACACCTCCCACTGTCCCAGGCTGCTCCCAGCCCCACCCAGCCTGGCCTTGGGCACTGCCAGGAATCCAGGGGCAGCCACAGCTGCTCTGGACAAAGCATAAGGAAAGTGCTTGTGCTCCTCCACAGATCTGAGTCAGCCACAGTGGAGATAAAACCCTGGGCTTAAGGATGTACTTAAAAACATCAGAGATGGTCCCTGTGCTTCTATAGGTAAAAGAGATGGAATGTTACATGAAAACAGTCAGGACTTCAATGCGCTCAGAAAGGCCTTTCATGAATGTCAGGCAAGAGGACAGAAATTAGAAAATACCTTCAGCCAAGTAAAACTGGCTTCATTCACTGAAACTATAGTAACCACCTGCTTTTTGTTGCCTCTGTGCTCTTACAATACTGTCCAGAATTACCATGTTCAGAGAAAGTGAACACAGAGGGGAGGGGGGGAAAAGGATTATTTACAGCAGTTCTACAGCCCTCCTTTTACTTCGATGCTCTATTTCAATATTCTGGCTTTTTCAAGGGCTTGGTAAAACTGGCTTTTGTAGACTGAACACAGAAAACAAACAGCAGAAAAATGCAGCATTTCCCCCCTCAGCCAGAACGCAGTAAGAGCGCAGTGGTTAAGCAAAGGCAGAGTAAGCTAATTACCAAGTACACAGCTGCTCCTACCTGGCAGAAAGCAAAGGGAAAAAAAATCCTATGAGTCATCAAATGCAGTTCCTAAATCTGGAAAAGCCTTACAAAAATAAATTTCTACGAAGAAGGGACCAGCTTCAGAGAAAAAAAGCGATGCAGATAAAAAGATCATTATTTCAGAACAAAACACTATTTCCAGTTTGAAAGGGAAAAGTTTTTTTGGCAAGACAACTACTAAATATGTCATCTAGTTAAAAACAGCTTCTCTTCTTGTGGTTTGCTGGGGCAGAATGAGCGAAGAGATCTTCTACCAGATTCCTTTTTTATATCAAATGCTGAAAGGGGGTGGGAAGGAGTCATTTCTAACCCCATTTGGAACATCTTTATTCCTCTCCATGATCATCAGCACTTCTTGCATCCACCTTCAACACACACAGAGCTCCAGATATTCACTAAGAATTCAGGGTAAGTTCTATGTCCCACTTTAAACAGGAAAGATAATCCTGACTTCCTGGTTTTTGCAGACACACAGGGATACAAATACACAACCTTTTATGCTTTGGCAGAACCTCTGTTCTGCAAAGCCCTTACTTGTGTAATTTCTCATCTATTTCAGAAAACAGCAAATGACACTCTAAATTATTAGTAGCAGAACAAGAGAATTTGTAGTAAAAACATTGCCTGAAACTTTTATTTTTCAGTTTTTTCACAAAGTTTAGAGTTTCCCTGAGTTCTTTTGGGAGTCTTTTTTTGCACTCATGCATGGTTAGTGCTGAAATTATATTACACTGGCCATTACATTTGAAGATACTTAAATTCAAAAATTAAATTTAAAAAGGGGGAGCTGCAAACTTCAAACCAAGTGTGAGCTGTTGTGGGGAGAAGGGTGTTTGCTGCTGGGGTCGTGAGCTTTCTGTGGGTAGGGTTTTTAACCGGGCGTCAGAGGAGGCGAGTTCTGACCCACCTGCACTCACACACGAAAGGAGCACTGACTGACACAAGAGCTACTGCTGCCCACACAGCCCCTCACCAAACTCAGGAAGCCAAAACTGCATTTCCTTCCGTTTTCCAAATAGATTTTTTGATCCAAAGTTCAAACGTTTTAATTAAAACTGTTTCTGAGGAGAAATGCATCAGCTTCACAACCTGATCCCATGAGCTGCTCCATTATAAGCCGCAAAATACCCTGATCTTAAAAGTCTTTTCCAACCTAAATGATTGTGTGACTCCATGAAACACATTTAATATAAAGCTATGGAGTATTCTGAAACAAAATCCTGCTTCAATTATCCTCCAAATGTGTTAGAAGAAATGCCAGAGCAAAGCCTCCTTTCTGCCCAAATCACCAGATCCCCTTTCAACTACCCCAAGTTTCAGCTACTTTATACCCCCACCTCTCTTTCCTCCTCATAACAGTTACCAGAATTTTGCTTCAGGTTCATTTTAGAAGGAAAATAATTAGATTTACAATTAACATTCCAAAGAATTTCTTGTGTAACATTTTCCCATTGCTAATCATTTACCCAGTGGCAAGGCACAGGATTCCACACAGGGTGAGTGTGCAAGGACAAACAGCCAGGGGCTCTCAAAATGCAGCATTTAAAGTGAAAAGGGCCATGCTTTACAGGGAGAACAACAATTTTCCAACGTCCTTTCAGACTGGCCTTTAATTTCCAAATCTTGCATTTCCAAACAAAATTGGTTGACCTCTAATAAGTTTCTTTTTTGCTATCTTCTTCCCTTGATGTCTGCATGGATTATCTGCAGAAAACAAGTTCCTTTTTTCCTTACTCAAAAAGCATTTGACTGCACAGCATCTCCCCAGAACAGAATTCCCAGAAAAGACAGCAGGAGACTGACACTTACAGAACAAAAACACAAACCCAAGAAAACAAGCAAAGAAGAAAATAAATATAATCACACACACCATTACTGCCATTTGATAAAAATAATTATTTATGCTCAATTGCAGTGTAATTCTTCCCTCACCTCTCCTGCATTTCATGAGGTTTTCTTAGCAGGTTTAATCAAATTTTCCAGAATCTTGTTGGATATTTAAATAATGACATGCCCACTTAATTTGCACAAAAGAAAAGGCCTGGATTAAGGTTTGCTTTGATTCATTGGTTAAGCATTAAGTAATTAGATTTGCCTTGTTGTTAAGGAGAGGATAAACACGTTGCTCAGTTATGATCTAAACCCAAAGCTGCCCCCCTGCACGTTTTACCCTCCAAAAAGCTTCTTCCAAGTGGACGGAGATAACCTAAATGAAACAAGGGCCTGGAGTGCCAGGACACAGGGAACAGCTTCCCCACTGCCAGAGGGCAGGGATAGATGGGATACTGGGAAGGAATTTTAAAGAGAGAAATAAGTCAAATTAACATGTTGTGCTCCTCTTCCAACACAGCTCAGAAATCATCATCCCTGACTCTAAACCAGTTATCATAACTAAAAAAATAGAACTTGGCTTCCAAATGATCTTTTTCCATCCTGTTCTTAGTACGTACTACCACACAGAAAGAAAAAAAACAAAGATGGCATCACCTCCTCAATTGTGTACACACAGACAGCTGGAAAAAGGAATTTATACACTGCAGGATCAAGTAAGGAATGGTGAGACAGCCTAAAATTGAGAATACACCCATCACCCTGTACAATAAAAAGAAAATTTGATGCTGATTATAAGTTAATACCCACCAGATTGTTCACAAAATACAGTGTCTAGAGCTATCTTGTTCACAGCATTTAAGATTGAAAAAAAGCCACAGAAAATAAATCTAAAAGCCTCCTATCTCTATCCTGTAAGCCTACTCCCAGGGCAGAGCTGTAGAGAACAGCTGTACAGGGTTTGAGCTCGGGAAGGTTTCCACACTCACCCTGCTTCCACTTCCTGAAAATGTTTATTTAAGTTGCTATTTTCCCATTACTGTTGTGACTCCTGTCACTTGAAACACCACAGAAACAGCCACAAAGTGTCAGTACAAAGCCAGAAGAACAACAAGACAAAGCCCAGAAAGAACAAAGCCTATTTTGAAATTGGAAGTACACCTGCACAAATACTTTGTTTGAAGAAAAATAACCCAAAACTTTTTCAAGTGAAAAATAACCTCTCCAAAAAACATATAAATTCAAGTGAAACAGTCGAGATAAAAACAAGGAAGTTCAAATGCACTTACACTGGATAATAAAAGAATTGGTTTGTTTGCTATCTACAGTGATTTTTCCTAAGAAACATTCACCAGAGACAAATATTTAATATTACTCAAAAGCAACAGTCCCTGTTTAAAGCTGTTCTGTAAGACCAACAACTCTGTTGAGCAGGCAGTGTTTATAACAAAAACGTGCTTTTTTATATCAGACCGTTTGTGCTAACTCGGCAACATTTCCAGCTCAGTACACTCTGTACCGGCGGGGCTTGCCAGAAACTCGGCTCTCCACCAGCATTTTCCTATTTGTTAACTATTTCTTCCAAAAGAAAGGAAACTAATCACAGTGTTTCGAAATCCTCTTCCCAGCCATTTAACAAGGAATTCATTTGCCTAACAAATACACAAGGCAATACTAATGTAAATAGAATAATAGCAAAATAATTTCAGCTATGTAAATCAGAGGATCCGCTGGTTTGGTTTTAAACCAGAACAACGTGAAGCCAAGCACTACCACGTTTCCTACAAGGCTAAACCAGAGAGGAATCCAAGAGGCACTACAAGCTTCTTATCTTTTCCCAACTCTATTCCAGATAACAGCCAAAAAAGCCCCTTTACCTTTTGATTCTGTAGTGGTGGCCATTTTTTATTTAATAAATATGGATGAAATGTTAAAATAGTTATTAACTCGGAGAGTTAATGTTGATGTTCCAGCTTAATGGAAGGGCTGGGAGCACAGGCACCCCCTCACACAACCACTGCTGTTCAGAGTAGAAAATCCATGGAATCACGAAGGAAATGTGCAACCACAGTCAAAACCTACCCACCTCCAGTGGCTGCATCTCTTCAGACCTCAAAGCTGTGCTGGAACACGGGGACTCTCGGCACTTAGGGGTGGTTTGCAGCCATTTGGCAGCTGCCCCCGAGCCTGCAGGAGAGGAACTCAGCTCAGCCACACGTGCTGAACACGTTTGCTGTGCTTGCACACCGAGGTCAGGGTGCAGCACACCCCTCACACACCCAAACCAGGGCGTGTGACACAAGTACCTGTTGTCACAACAAACGGTGTCTCCTGAGGGGAGAAGGCACCAGGACCTAATGCCGCCCACGCAATGCACCCACTGCAGCTGAGGGACAAACCCAATTATCTCACTGGTACTGAGGAGCAATAAATGCTGGGCAAGCACCAATTCTCATCACTCTGCCACTTCTGATATGTACAAAACGGGGTTTTCTGGCAGCAATGAAACACTGGCCTCTGGAAAACTCAATCCACTTCCACAAAAATCTGATAATGTGATTTCAGGTTATGATTGCTGTGCCTGCCACTTCCTTTGTGTCTCACCCTCTTGGACACTGCACGGCACAGTCAATTCTTTTCAAAGCTCCCATTAAATAAACTATAATTACATAAACAGCCCCATTTTCACAGCACATATGGTTTTGAAAACTCCCTTTATCCACTGGGCAGCTGCAACGCTGAACAGAAGCCACGGCCAGAGTTATGGTACATGGCAGAAAGTTCTGTGAATCCCAAGTTTCTGTGTGTTTTTATTTGGTTGGAAAGTATCATATTTCTGACATATGATGGGGATTTACATCTGCAAATGCTCAACATGTCACAGTGACAGACTGGGGCCATGCTGACTGTGTGTTTTGTTAACGTTGACAACAACCACAGCCAATAAAACTCTGGGAGTCTTTGTACTCCAAATGCACTCTGTATTCTTTTCTAATATATTTGTACAAAATATCTTAGCTTCTTCCATTTTCCTCAAGCACTGTATATTCAAAGGCTTTAAAAAGTTACAGTTCATGGGATTTCAGGGTTGTATTTTCTTTTGTTCTTTTTCCTTTTCGTTTATTTATTATAATCTCATCCAGATGTGGCATCAAATGCACACAGCGGGATATCCTTAAGCATTACTTTGCAGAGTTCTTTGTGTCACCATCCAACATTCTTAATCACGTGAGGATTAGCAGGAAGACTTAGCTGGGAGTAGTGTGAGGAGCGAGAGGGGAAAATGGGTATCTGCTGGTTTCAAACATTTCCACACCAGCCCTCTCTCCTTTTCCCAATTTCCCCAGCTCCTAGAACACGGAGACAAGGTGGAGCAGTAACCAGCCTTCCCTTCCATTCACCATTTGCATTGCCTGCTTGTTCAGCACAAGCACTTAAAAGCAATCCTGGACCAAGACTCCCTCCTCCTCCTCCATCCCACATCCTGGACACACATCCTGGATCACTTCACAGCTTAGAGCGGGTGGCCAGGGGGGAAATGCTGATCACAAAAGCTTTGGCTGAGGCAGCTCCCAGTTCCTGGTTCCAGTCGGATCCGCAGCTCCAGATCCCAAAGCAAGAGCAGCCACCGGTGTGGTTTGGAAACCACTGCAAACAGCCAGGTGAGGGAGGGTATAATGACCTGAGAGCTCAGCATTCCTACAGAACCTGTCCACTGCACGAGGAAACCGGGACACCAACAACTCCATGTGTATGACAGGCAAACAAGGGGCCTGGACTCATTATTGCCCCTGTTGTGCATTTCCATCACAGGTCACTGTTCTTAAACCAAGACCACTTCACATGTGCAAAGTAACCACAGAAAGCCTCTGACAAACTGTACAGGTGACAAGAGAAATCATTTTTAGGATGCAGGAATTCATTGCTCATCCTAACAGGTTAATTTAAATAGCTACCTGGGATTCAGTGGCCACAAGCCCAAAAATTCAGAAACTGCATTGTTAAGTGTAACAGGGAAACTCCAGAAAAGAAGTGGATCTGCTGACAACACAACTTCAAGCCAGAAGAGGAATGACAAATTTTGCCTCTGACACATATGGACTAACAGGAAAACAAATTAACAGCAGCTTGTTCTCACATGAAATTATGAGACAGCACAATAGTGTAAAAGTCATCTTATATGCAGAGCTCTTAAAACTGAATTCATAGAGGACTATTGCGTAGTTATTGCTGGTTATAATTTTGAATGCATTAAAACCTCTACTTCCCCGGACCAATATTTAAAATAAACAAGAAGCAGTGAGCAGGCACAGCCACTTCATTAAAGTGATTACATAAACCCTCGAACCAAGACTTAATTTGAATTAATAGTAAAGATAAAATTGAATGCATAAACACGCCATGCAGAAAGAATGAAGTTCTAAGAAGAATTAAGTGGGTTGATGATATCACATAGCAAACACCTGATGAATTCATTAAACACAAAGGGTTGCAGATGCCATGATACACCGTGAGCAGTTCCTACTTGAAAAAATCAGATGGATGTCAACTTATAAAAAACTAGTGAGTCTTAACAGCTGCAGGACACAGGCAGAGGGTTTGCAAAGCAGCAGCAAATCTGTATTTGAATCCACGACTGATACATCCAAAGTATCAATACCAGACGTGATTAGTTCCAATGAAGTTATTTCAGTGCTGGGAGAACAGCTTCTCTTTCTGCTCGGAAGTGCCAGGGATTGCCCCTTAAAACTGCCCTGTGGCTGAGATCCACTTTCCCCCAGGCACATTCCCAAGGGGAGACCCTCAGCCCATCAGTTACCATAAACTACTCTCTGGCCTTACTCACCTTAGTAGGGCAGCTATATATATGCACCAAGATGTAAAAATCTGCAGAGCCATCAAAGCACTTCTGCTGGAACACAAGAGCCAACAATTCATAGGCTCTTCAGTTGTGCCTGCTTTTATCAGGCTGGTTAGTTGAAAGAAAATGCACACATAATTACTTAATCCCATTAAAACATAGACAAATGACAGGACAGAACTCCTGAGCTCAGCAGTTTGAGCACTGGAAGATTCTGAACTCGCACAGAAATGAATCACGGAGCCTTCTCCGTGGGCAGCTCCTTCCACAGCCCCTCTTATTTTGGCTACATCAGCATCACAGCTCTGATATCCTGCTATTTCAGCGAGCTCCAGAAAATGGCATCTTGGACAATGAACAGCTTCCAGATTTCCCAATGCACCAGTAATCCAAGGTCTCCACTTTTTCAGTGTACCTGTCAATTAAACAAAGCAAGTAAATTCACCAGAAACTACTAAAAAAACTCAGTTGCTTCTCCCAGTGTTTCAGGAGCACAAGCAGGAATCCTAAGAAGGCAGCACGTGGCAATTTGGGCTTGGTATTCAATTTTAACATTTTGAGTTTCAGAAACTTACAGAAACTCCTGTTCAGTGCATTAATGACAAAATGTAAACTGTAGTCAGTACCTGAAGAGGGAAAATAAAGCAAATTAACATTTCCCTAGGGGATTTATAATACAGGTTTGCTGGCGTGTTTAGTACTCAGGAATAAACAAATAAATGTGTGAAATAATTGCAAAAACTCATTGAAAAACTGAAAACTGAACTTAAGTAAATTCACCTTAAACTCAAAAGTCACTTCTTCAGACAGTAATTCTTTTCCTAAATACAAATATATATTTAGTCTACCCTTAAGCAGCAGGATCTTTTGTCTCTGCTGTTCCCACACAATAATCTGAGCCCTTGAATGTGAGCAGTGTCTCGCCCCAGGCTCAGCCATCCTACAGCAGCTGTCTGGGGCAGGACAAGCAAACAGCGCTGAGTGTAACGTTTGCTCACCAATTACCCTTTGTGGGCTCACTGAGAACCTCCCAGGACAAGGCCAGGCAGGAACCCCTATCCCAAAAGGGAGGGATTAGGAATTTCAGTACCAGAGTGCGTTTCTTTTGAGATTGAGCAGTAACAGTCTTGCAGGCAAAACATTTTTCTTCACACTTTCCAGGCCTTAACTGTGGTTTACAGCAATAGAAATCGTAATAAAATAATGCTTCCTCCAGTCTGGTTTAGTTTAGGAAAAAGGCAGAGAGGCACTGAGCCATAATTCCACATACAGCTGGGCCAGGGGATATCTGTCTGGAAGTTTTGCACTTCCAAGGACAGCTTCTCCAGGTACAAAGGCTCTTGGGACAGATCTCTCAAACCCACTGCCTCTTTATTACTCTCAGCTCCTGAAAACACTGTTTCCCAAAGAATGGGAATAATGAGTGGGAACTCCTCCATTTGGACTGCAAAACCCTTCTGGTATAAATTCCATGGGTTTGTGCAGAGGACCAGAGGGCCTTACTGAAGCTGGAAGCACCAACACCAGCAGAGAAGCAGCAGCAACAATGGTGACACCACTTCCAGACACGCCAGCTTTAGTGAAGTATTTAATTTATTTTAGTATGCTGCAGCAATGGAAATCTCACTTTGCTTTGTATAGAAAGTCCAAATTAGACTCCCAGCTCAGGGCTGTTAGGGATAGTGAGAGAATTCTTAAGTTACTTGTAAGGTATTCAAACTATAAGTTAGTACAAAATAAAAATAAAATGCTCTCTTTCAATAAGCCAATTACACATTAAAGAAAACCTATAAGGCTTTTGACAGGAACGCAGATTCCTCTTGACTGGCAGCCATTTAAAGTGGCAGAATTCTCAGGAATATCTCTGGAAAGGGCAGGATTGTCAGTTAAGCCCTTCCCCATCCTATCCCAGCACAGTCCACCATCACCTCCAGCCCTTGATCAGAGCAGAGGACATCACTCAAATACAGAAGCCAAACTTGCTTTACAGTCACACTGCTCATCAGCATGATACCAGAAATCACATCCTTTTCATACAGAAGAGACAAAAATAATGACAGGGGAGACAAACCCCACATGCTTCCCCCTTCACCTGCCTTAGAGAAGATTCCAGGGAATTTTTGTTGACATATGTAGCAAGTCTTGCACAGAATCAGTTTTATCAAACTCCAAAGGGACAAGAGATTTTCCTTCCAGCTCCCCAGAACCACAAACCCATCAGCCTCCAGGCCTGCTGTACCCCTGTGGGCACAGTAACACTGTCCATACCTCCCACCTCTTTAGAGAGCTTTAAAGAATGAATATGAAATTCTTAAAGCCATTCCAGTAAAAAAAATCCTGTACAATGATCCTTTCAGCACCTGTGACTGGAAGTTTCCCTTGGTGGGAAAGGTGTTCTATTACTTGCGTTTCAGAAGCAACAAGAATGTCACGGAACAACTACAAAATAGAAATGTTTTATTGAAAATCTGATATTTATTTCCTGCCTAGAAACTGCCACACCTGCCACCTTCTGTTCTTCCTTCTAAAACCAAGTTTATCAATATAAGCGCTTTAACAGAGGAAATTCACACTTCAATTTCTCCAGGAATTTGAGGTGCTACCTTTGCCTGGTGATTTGGTATGATCCACCCATCAATTTGTTACAGAAATTGAAGCATTTCAGCTTGCCCCTCTGGCTCACTGACTATTCCAAAGCAATGACTGACCCATGATTTTGTGCAAATACTGGCACGCACTGCCCAGGAGGAGCAGAGGGATCAGGGCTGTGAGGGTTTGAGCAGGAAAGGCTGCTGGGACAGCCAGGAACACCGGAGTGGCTGTGCCAGGGCCCAGCCCAGCACTGGGCTCGTGCCAAGGCAGAGTCAGGGCTGGGAAGAGGCAGAGGCAGCTCGGGGAGCTCCCAGCCCTCAGCACTGGAACAGAAACTGAAACTGTGCCTGAGCCAGCAGCCCTGAGCTAAGGAGCACAGGGACAGCTGCAGGGCCTTTGTGGGACCAAAGCAGCACCGCAGCCTCTCCTGCTCTGAGCCAGGCTGAGCTCCCGGGCCCGGGCTGCAGCTCCTGCTGGCTCTGCTCAGCTCCACGGCAACATTTAAGTGTGGTTTACATAAGAAGGAGGCAAAAGCATTGCAGCTGTGCCCATCCTGCAGTGAGCCTTTCCTCTGGCTTGTACCCTCCCTTCTAACTACTGAGCATTTCAGCCTTGGAAAATCAATTTTACACCGTTCCACTCAAAGTTCTACTTATCATTATATGAGTGACTGCCACACGTGGGTGCTTGGTTCTTTTTAACCAAAAGACTGATGCCTTTTCCTGGTCTTAAAATCAAGAGGCATACACGGTTAGAAGGGGAAAAGGGATTTTACCTTGGTATTTATTTTTAAGGATCCTTAGGTGTACACGTCCAGGTCATATGCATCGAGATGCACCCCGCCGAGTCTTTCCCTGTGTCTCTGTGTCTCTGCTCCTCTCCGTGTCCCCCCAACATTGGGTATAACATTATAGGCTTTACTAATTAGCATATCTATCAAAGATTCCCCAATGAGAGGCTCAAGTGAGCCCCCCCTCCCCAAGGAATCTTCCCCTGGATGGTTCTATCTTGGTTTACAGAATGTGTTCTGGAGAGGACCTTGGGGTCTGGGGCACACTGATCCCTGGCTACGAAGCTTCTAAAATGTTTAGTCTCTTTCCTTGACAAACAAGTCCAAGAATGTAGGCAAAAAGCACTAGGAGTACAGAAGCTGTAAAAAGGTATAACAGGGGTAAAAAAGAAAAGGCAAAAATCTTCATGGCATCAGACTAATACTTAACTAACAGCACAACTCCAGCCTTTTCTTTTCCTTTTGAAACCCCCACTTCCCGTGGGCAAAGAGCAAAGGTAAGAATCCACCCTCATTCTTAACCTATCCCATGTACTACAGCTCAGTTGTTTGCACTTGCTCCTCCTCTTCATTCCACGCAGGAATATGGTTATGTTTGCTTCTTTGGAAAAACCATATTCCAGCTTCAGGGCCCTGAGGTTTTAATGAACATCAGGAACAGACTTCACATTTCCAAAGCTGCCTCCCCCAGGTTTTCCTGGCTGATCACTGACACCCCGAGCCACGGATCACATCTGGGAATTGCCACATGGACATGCTGCCAGGTATCCAAGGTACTTGTCCTACAGATTACAGTCAAATCTCAGGATAAGCAAGTGCAGGTGTACAATGAAGTCCACTTAAAATGAGACTGGTCTCAGGTTTGGAGCAGAAGAATTCTGTACTAAGATTTATGACCTTTAATAGGAACTTTAGAATAAAGAAAGTAACGTTTATGTAATGAAAACCTTCTCTCTCTGAAGAGCAATGATGTGTTAACATCAGCAGAGCTGTGTTTCCGTGTTTTCTGTTTGCAATCCAGGCACCTGATTGTCACTTAAAGTTCATTAATTAGTCTAAAAATGCCATTACCAAAATGCAATTGTATGCAATTTTTTAATCATTTTGTTCTGAAGGTGGCATTTCATCTATTTTTAAAGCCTACATTTTCCAGTAGAGCTTACCCTGTGTTCTTAGAATTACTCAATACATGAAAATACAAACATCAGTAATGAGCCCTATTAATGCAGATTTCACTTCAAGCTAACTTAGATTTACTTCACACAGTTAAGTGAGTTCATTTCATTGGAAAAAGAGATTCCCTAAAGGAAAAAACATCAACTACCGTGGCTGATATTGCCCAATACATCGCTGAAAAATAAATTCTACTGATTGGATTTTTTCATTTCTCCCTCCCCCAGCAGCACTTTTAAAAATACAGTCTTTTAATGATTGTTTAATTTTCATATAACTAGAATATAAATCCTTTACATACTGCTTTCCTGCAGCATAATGTCTCGTTTTTCATGGGAAAAAAACCTAATTACGTGGTTCACCGAATTGCCTGTGGTAACACATCAATTTTATTTACATTCAGAAGTTGGACTTGAGTTTGTTCTCAACACTCCAGTTAATTCCAAGCCCATTTTACACAATAGTTCTCCTGGATTCATTAGTAACACCTCACTCTGCTGGTATTGGGAGGGATTCCCAGCTATTGGAACCTTGCTTTGGATTTCCAGCGCTTTCCAGGCAGTTCCACTTCCACAGCACCAGTTCTATCCCACCTTAAATATCCTGGATTTGCTCTAAGTCTGGCCTTGCTGAAACAGTCCTGCCAAGGACCATTAAGTGTCCCTCCAGAAGGCAGCTGTTAATGTTGCCTCAGGAATACCAACTCCTTTTCCCACAAGAGCACCAGAGAAAAACAAGAACTGTTGTGTGGCCAATAAAACCTAAAGGTTAATTATTCAAAATTTCAACTATTTCAATTGAGCTGAGCTTACATTTGGAAAGCAGAAAGATTATGAGGAAGCACATGGATTCAGCAGCAGAGAATTTCTTGGCTTTGCCCTCCATCAGTGTCTTTCCTTCAAACTGTTTTCACAAGGTAATTTGTTGCAATCAACAGCAAAAGCTCCAAATTCCCAGACATGAACAAAATCAAGATGCTAATTCTTGAGTGATACAAATAAAATAAAATAACAGAAAGCATCAGGCTTTCTTACATATGGCCCTTTGGGAGATTTCAGATTTTTTTATAACTTTTGAGCCTTACATATGTCCAGCTGTATAAAGAGGGAAAATGCACTGTGAGAATGATCCATGGAATATCCTGAGCTGGAAGGGACACACAAGATCAGTGAAGTCCATTTCTTGACTAGAATTGGTAATGAATTCACAAATGCTACATGTACTCACTGGATCCTGCTCTGAACACTGAGGTTCCCTGTTCATGGGGAGACAAAACCACTGAAGGAAAGAGGATTTAAGGCAAAGGTAACTGCAGTCAGAATTCCAAACAGGACACTCAGTTTTAATTTTTTTTTTAAACTACTCCCATAAACCAACTTCCAAGTAAAAGGAGTTGAAGTGGTGGGAAGAACATTTATTTTTAAAAGAAAACAAAACAAAATGAAGACATCTCACCCAGACACAATAAGGCTCTTGTCAACTTCATGTGTATAAAAGGAGTTGGCATTTTCCCATGAAGCAATTCCTTAATCCCAAATGATGGCATAATAACCTCATTTAATATGCCTCCTTAAAAGAAAAAGTTTATTTTGTCTAAGCTGAACTTCAACTGGCAATCACTGGACACCAATTACCAGTGTCAGATATAAGGGTCACGGAACAATTCTGCGAGCTGAGAAAGTAGGAATTCACTTTTCAATCCCATCTTCTTGCCAAAACAATGGAAAAGTCGAACTTTGTTTTCATGTCTTTGGGAATAATCTATGCTAGGCAATTAAGAATATGCAAATTACTTATTGAAAATAATCAAGCCAGAAACAGACTTTTCAGTAACTTAATATTCCAATAAAGTCTTCTGTCATAGGAACCTACTTGTTAATTCCACTCCGCGCTCAAGAACCGGCAATTAACCGTTTTCAGATTTCACTCAAATTATTAATAAGTGGTACTCAGCTGCTTGATATTCATTGCTGCTTTTTAGATGGAAAGCCTTCCAAAAGCCTTGCATTTCAGCTCCTTTATTCCGTGTTCGTGAGCTGCTTTTCCATGCCCTGGCTGCTCTCCTTCCCAGTACCACTGGGCATGGCAAGAGCTCTGGGCTTTATGGAGTTACTCAGGGTGCATAAAATTGTTGTAGTGCACATCCCATGCTTTCACCTAAGCTCAGGGATCCCAGGAATAACCTTTGGGTAAATCCAAGGAGGTCTCCAATCCAGCTGTAATGCAATTCCAGCAGCGACTCTCTCCCTTCCCATAATCTCATCCTAGAATGAAGACTGAGGAGCACTCTCGTTTGAACACCCATTTCATGGCAAGGGGGCTCAGTCTTCATTTCATGCATTGCTTCACACACTTAAAATATGTTTGAACAGACAGGAACATCTTCTCATTCAATAATTAACGTATCTCACTACACAGACCTTAGAACACACTGTAATTCCTGACAGAGCTCCCAACTGCAGAAATAACACAGTACCCTGAAAGAACCTTAACTAGACTCAAACTGAAATGGAAAGTAGATTTTTCACTGCTTTATTCTCTTTTACCTTAGCGGAACCAAAAAATATCATTTTTTCCAAGTTTTCCATTATTTTTCTTTTAATCCCTAATAAATGCTGACAGACACCAACTACTAAACATTTACAGGTTAAACATTGACTTAATTTAGAAGACTTGACTGATAAATGCAAGTCTGAAATCTGGCAGTTCATAAGGGAGCATCAGGAACCCTTCCTTCCCAGCAGGAATAAAACCACCTAAGTTGAGTTCTGGGGCACGTTGTTCTCCTCGAGACAGATCCTTTGAAACGGAGCTGGCCTGTTCTGCTTTCCTGTAGGCAAAAAATCAGCAAACTCCAGGTAGAGAAACCATAGCAGAAATTAATTTGGGGGTACAACCACGTGGGTTAATGTGGGTGCCTTGCACACAGCCCTTCCTACAGGCAGCATTTTTCCCTCCTCGCTTTTATCAGCGCCGGGGGATTACGGCTGCGCCAGCCCGATATGCCAAGAATTCATAAACAGGAACGAGCCAAAGCTCCGGGTTTTTCCTGTCACAGCTCAAATTTCAGCTACGTTTTTAAACTCACCAAGCTGCAAAGATCATGTACAATAATCTTTCAGGAAAGACTCACCTAATTAATTCAAGATAATCTATTCTTCATAAGCGTTTCCACCCAAAGTCTTACATTCTACATAGCAGAAAGTGAATTAGTGTCTCTTTTCTGGGGAAGCAGCTCCAGAAATTAATGGATCAAGGGCAATATATCAGATGGAAATCCCAAATACCTACCAGAATCAGTGAGTTCAGGCACACAAGCTACTAAACTGATAGAAGGATGCAGTTTTACTTAAAGAACTATCAAACAGCCAGAATTTATTCATTTTCAAGCTCCTGTCTCACATCCTGCCAGCTTTCCAGAGTCCACCTCCAGTGCTGTGCTTACAGTCACCAAGCTGTGTTCTCAGTAGCGGTACACATCATTATCCCTGCATTATCCCTGAGAATTCCAATATTCTGTACCACAGATGCAGCAGACAAACCTGAATATATCCATAAATCCAGTACAGAGATTACAAATTTACAGACAAAACTGCCAGAGAATCACAGAATACTCTGAGTTGAAAGGGACCCACAAGATCATCAAGTCCAGCTCCTGGAGTTGTGTAAAATGTCAGAGCAAAGTGCTCTTTGCAAAAGCAAAGGGGGGAACTGAGGAACAGATGTCCCTTCCCTATAACCCGTGTGGGACCCACAGGGTCCAGGGCAGGGGTGGGAGAAGAGAGAAAACCCAAGAGCTGAGTCTAAATTCTCTCTGATGCTCCAGATGGTATTTGGTCACCAAATGCAAATGAGAGCTCTACAACTTGCAAATCCACAACTTTCCTGTCAAAAACGCTGCCAACAGTCAGACACTCCCTCCTCTCCTTCCACTTCTTCTGTCGGATGTACAAGAAAATGGATTTATGGGAAAAGGTACCGTGGCTGGAACAGTTGCCAAACCTCTCCAGGCAGTATCACTGAGCAGCATTTATCCTCCAGAAAACAAAACCTCAACAAACTAAAGCACACTGAACTTTTTCAGACTTACAGAATCACTCCGGTTTTCCCTCACTCACTGACCCCACACCAATTAGCTTTTTCCACCCAGGACCAAATAAAGATCTTCAACCCCTCTTCCAGTTTTAAATGCCACCACGACAGAAACCAGAGAACCCCAGTTAAGGCTGGCAGGAAGAAGAAATGTAGGAGAATGTGCAAGAGACGCCTCTGAAGTTCCCAGCTAATCCAACCACTCCACTCATCTATAACTGCTCTGCAAATAATTGTCTTTACTTAATCTCCCGTGACAGCATTTAATTATCCACAGTTTTGGAAAGCTACTACATAAACAACTCTCCTCGTACCTCCTGTTTACAACCACTAAGTTGTTTTCCCTAGGACTATTTGAAATTCTTTTATTAAAGGCAGATTTGTTGTTTACCAAATCTTGAATGTTATAAAGGAACACTTAGAGTTCATGAGCAAGTTTTTGAAGTGCTTCTGAAAGCAAAGCCTCAGTTTGGACTTTTCACCTGTTTATGAAAGCAGTATATATCATACAGCACGGGTGGAGTGACTCTGTTATCCAGAAAAATCCATAATTATAATTTAGACTTGAATTAATAAAACATAATATTTAAAAACTAAATTCTTTAAAATTTAGTGATTTAAAAATCACCAAATTATTTCACTTTCAAAGCACAAGTCCTAGGCAGGAAAAGAGAAATCCAAAACTTCATTCTTGATAAGAATTCATGATTTCATTAACAGCCATTATTCCCTAAAGTCAGAAGACATGATATGTTTTGGATAGTTTTGGACAATGTTTTGGGTAGACTCTAGTCTTCCATTTGGATTTGCAGCATCACATCCTTGTGCTTCCTGAACATGTGAATACAACACAACAACAAAGCTCTGCTCAAGGAACTCTTTAGTCACAGTGACAATCCAACCTGCAGAACAGCATCTGAAGCCAAAGCAGCTCACTTCCTGAGCAGGTTATCCCAAAAAAAGCATCATGTTATCCTGGCCCAGCTGAGAGGCAAGGAAAATTCTGCTTCAGTAACTTTCCTATTTTCTGTTTGTATGCCCACATGGAAAAATCCTTTATATTTTCAGGAAGCTCATTTCAACTATCAAATACTTCAGTATTGTGGCCTGTTTATACAATAAAAAGCAGAATAAACTTGTTCCTTTTGCCTTGGGGCTGCACAAAACAGTGAACACAAACTGTGTCCTTTGTCCTATCTCAAGAAATCAATGGATATAAATGCCTTGGGCTGGCAGAATTTGAGGCTCAATATTTTGTCAATACGGATGTTTGAACTCTCAAATGTACTGAACAGAGCCCGACAGCCCTATCAGCAGGAAAATGTACAACACTTACACAATTTACATCACTTTGAACTGTATCTGATAAGTCACTACAAGTGTTTCAATGTGCTTTTAATATAGAACAAGGAAATCTATCCTTGTAGGATTTACACACACGACAACAGACGAGTTTCAGATTTAATTCCACTTAAAGTTACTGCTCTGAAGGCTCCAGCCTGGATGCTGGAACACCTTGAGTGCTGTGTCCAGTTCTGAGCCCCTCAGTTCAAGAAGGACATGGAAGGGGCCGGAGCCCCAGGAGCGGCTGAGGGAGCTGGGAAAGGGGCTCAGCCTGGAGCAAAGGAGGCTCAGGGGGGACCTTGTGGCTCTGCACAAGTCCCTGACAGGAGGGGGCAGCCGGGGGGGTCGGGCTCTGCTCGCAGGGAACAGGGACAGGAGGAGAGGGAACGGCCTCAGGCTGGGCTGGGGAGGGGCAGGCTGGACAGCAGCAGGAATTTCTGCATGGAAAGGGTTGTGAATCACTGGAAGGGGCTGCCCAGGGAGGTTTGGAGCCCCATCCCTAGAGGTGTCCAAGGAACACCTGGACATGGCACTCAGTGCTCTGGCTGGGGGGGTCAGGCACAGGTTGGACTCGATGACCTTGGAAGTCATTTCCAAACTAAATAATTCCGTGATTCCACAGAATTTTGAACCAGGCAAATAATGTGTGACAGTGATGCTCCTCTCTTTGCTACACCCTGCCCCACACTGCACCCAAGCAGGTTCAGCTGTCCATACATTTAAGTGGATTTCCATAGCAGCACCACTGGAAGCAGCATCACGTTGTTGTAACCAAGATGTCAGATATAAACAAGCTCCATCAATTTTCAACAGGAACAGAAGCATCACCTGCAACTCCCCTCAAATAAAAAGACACTTAAGTCCCATCTCCTGCATTTGAAATATTAAATAAACTATACTTCACTAAGAGAAAAGCATATATTATTAAAGCTTTGCTGGGTAAGTAGAAATATTACCCATCCCCTCATTCAAAACAGGTGCCTCATAAAAGATGAATGTCAGTGGAATGGCTCAGTGCAGCACTTGTGAGCCTTCTCTTTAATTATACATGCTCACAGGGCTACCTGCGTGCAACACACCCCAAGGTACTCAGGGCTCCGTATCTGTGATTTCACAGGCTCTGGTGCCAAATAAACAATCTGGCAGCCATCAGAGCAGGAACTTTGGAACAGTGCTTGGAACTGAAAAACAAATGAAGAGAAATGAATATACCATCACCCAGGACCAAACAGTGCAGGGTACAAGTGGGAGATAAGGGACAACTCAAGCACACCTGATAAACAAAATATTCGGTGTACTTGAAACGCATTTTATCACCAAGTCACCAGAAGGTCTAAAGGTCACGAGGATAAAAAAATCACTGCAAGAAACCAAGAAACTAGAACCTGATCCTTATGATTGGCTTGGATTTTTTCTTTTAACTACTGTTATTATTCCAGAACTGGTGAACTTCAGTTCTTTTCTTGCAAGACACAAAGTGAAAATGGAGGTAAAATTCATACAGCCCAATAAAACACCTTTTAGTTCAGACAAACTAAGTCTTGTCATAGCAACAATACACCACTGAAAAGAAAATAATATATAGTGGATATGGTCAAACCCAAACAGGACCACAACAGACGAGAAGAAGCTTTATCATGTTAAGGCTCCACATTCTGGAGACTCTGAGGACGATCCCAGTTGCATAAAGCCCATAGTCACCAACCTTATCCCCATCACCTTTTGACCCACCTGCCCCTTCCTGCCTCCGATTTCCACTCACTTGTTGCAAACTTTGCTCGGATTATGTTCAAATCCTGCAGCACAACCAAGGAGCAAGTCCTGACCTCACGGATTTACCTGGGGTGCCGTGGAGTTCACCTGACTCTACAGGAGAGGTGATTTATTTCATCAGCTACTGCCTTATGCCAGAGCTGGGATTTGTATTATTATTATCATCATCATCCTTGAACTAGAATTTACTCAATTTTTACAGGTTCCACAAAAAATCCAAGTCATGACTACAGGTCATGAACTCCTGAGTTCAAGTTTCCCTTCACATTTTATCTGCCGCATCACTCACGGCAAAAAAAGTTAAATTTACAGCAATTTTTGCTTTCCTGTAGGTCTTAAACCACAAATTACAACAAAATCACATATGGTAGCACGTTGAAGACTTAAATAAAGCTTCTTTTTCATTTGGAAAAAATAGAACCAATTGAGAAACTTTGAAAAGAAAAGAGTGACTTACTGTGCAGCTCGCGGTGGATGACATCGACCAGGTTGGGCTCGTCCCCCCCACCGAATATCCAGAGCTCCTTGCAGTCGGGTTTGACGTCCCGGCGCCACACGCACAGCAGGTTGGCCTGCAGGCAGCGGATGAAGCTGAGCAGGATGGGATCATCCTGGGCTGGAGCTGAAATGATGGGCCCACAGTCCCCATGGCCTTCAAAATTGTACCTAGCCATTTGATGCCCGTGAGTTCAGCCTGTGGGAAACACAAAAGGAAGAAAAGAGTCAGTGGATCCCTCCATAATTTAGTTATATTCATAGTTTGTTTCATTTTCATGGTTAGTTCCTCAATTCAAGTTCAAAAACCCTCCTATTCAGATATTTTCCTTTATTCCCCTTCAAGGAAAAAAATTTAGAAACAGCGCTGAATAAACTTGGCTTACACCTGCATTTAGGTTTTCACCACAGCCTGATTCACTTCTATTCATTTCTATTCTATTCATTTCCAGCAGCTTCATTCAATTTCTAACCTTATTGTTATCTTACTGTCATCTTACAAGTTAGAAAGGAAAAAAACCAAACAGGGAGAGGGAACCAGGCTCCTTCCCTACAAGGCTGCTTGGTGGCCACGTGAGCTCAGTGTCAGCCCAGAAGTTGGCCACTTGAAAGTCACCAACAAAGCACCACAGGACATAAGAAAACCAGTGACTTGATGGAAAGGTTGAAACAATTTCACATTGTGATGTTACAAGTTTAGCAAATGGGCTTTTTATTTTTATTTTGCCCAAATGAACAAAAGCAGAATAAAGAAGTTGCCATTTACTGTCTCTCAATCAGACAGAATTCTCCTATTAACCATCAAGGAAGAACAAAAAAGAACAGATTTGGCTATCCTGTTCGCCAGTCCTAAATGCACCCAGATATTTGGGAAAGGTTTTCTTTGGGCACTGCCCCAGGTTCCCCAGGGAAATGGGCACAGCCCTGAGGCTGCCAGAGCTCCAGGAGCGTTGTGGACACCGTTCCCAGGGATGCCCAGGGTGGGACTGTTGGGGTGTCTGGGTCAGGGCCAGGAGCTGGATTCAATGATCCTGGTTGGGTCCCTTCCAACTCAGGGTGGTGTGTGATTTTGTGGTTTTCCTCACACTCCCAGTTTGCCCCACCCCTGTCGTAGCCTCCCCCTTTCTCTCTGCTGCCCAGCACAGGACAGGGAATACCCCCAGGGACAGTCTGGCTGTTATCAAAACACAACTGGTGTGTGTATACCCTGCTCACACAGAGGGCTTGTACTCTACTTTCCAACCTGTTACCACATTCCTGCTGCTGCTATTCCCTCCACTGCTTCTTTTCCAAGGTTCACACCTTCCCTTGGCTGCCCAGAAGCAGCCGGTGCTTCGGCCCCAGGTGCTCCTGCAGAGCAGCCAGCTGGTCTGCAGGCAAGGAGTGCAAACCCTGCAGGGCAGCAGCTACACCTCTGACAGGAGAGGGCACTGCCAGGGACACGGGAAAGACCCAGTGGAAACACTGACTGTGGGGATGAATTTGTACTCCAAAATAAGACCAAAGACTTGCAGTTCATGTATTCCTCTCATTTTCATCACCTGTGTAACAATATTCAACCCCTCCTCCAAAACCCAAATTCCCCGTCACACACAGAAGACTTTCCCTTTTCCAGTCCACAAACTTAGTCCATTTACAAGTTTAAACTCTAAAATTTACTTTTGTCCACCAAAGTACTTGGAAGGAACTGCCACTGGTTCAGAAGCTGGCTAGTTAACTGCTGAGGAGCTGAAGGTGATGCTCATCATACCAACAATAGAAGCAAAGAACCACAAGTATTTCTTGGATCTTGTAAATACTCCTCTGAAACAGTTCCACCTCATTCCTGGATCCGCCTGGCACAGCAGGGCTCTGGCCCATGGCTACAGTTCCTGGGACTCTGCCTCAAGGACTGATTTCCCCAAACACGGATTAAATTAAATATTGCCTATTTAATTGTCCTCTGAAGAGGCCTCACCAGGCACATGGCAATACAGCACTGCACTGGGACGGGGAAAAACCTATGGAACACTGAACAGCACGGAAATTGGGTTTATTGTTTGCAGGCCCCTAAATCACCAGGGCACCTTCAGCTCCACAGGGCAGAAGGGACACTGCCATCCTGTATCCTGCCAGCAGGACACCAGTCCTGGATTGTCCCAGCTGGAGGCTTCCTACAGCCAGCACTGAGCTCTTGCACGCAGACAGAAATGCTGATACAGCCATCTAAAGGGTTGGGGGACTATGGAAAAGGAAATGGGAAAAGATAGTCCAGGCTGGCCAAGATGCACAGCCATGTGCCACCTTCCTGGCACAACAAGGACAAGGGAATGCAGGAAGAAGAGGCAAAATGGAAGAAGAAAAGTTATTTTTTGCACAGTAGGGTGCTGGAATACCTCACACACTAAATAACTGTCCAAGAGAAAGGGCTCCTCCAAAACATCTACATCTATTCTACATGGGTCCCAAGCTATTGCTTGGAAAAGGAACGGGCAGAGTTTCTGAAACAGGATCATGAATACAACTATGAACTACAAAACACCAAAAATTAGTGCCAGTACAGGCAACCTGTGAAAAAAAATGATGTTAAACATTTGTGCCATAACCAGCTAAGAACATATGCTAAGTCACAAAGAGCATGGAACAGGAAGATGACAGAAACCAAAACCAAAAAAACCCAACTGAACAAAGGACTTCACCCAACTGCAGCACCTCGCTTGAACCACACAGCAAAAGCCAGAGCTCAGCTGTTCCAAAGAGCAGAGAGGCTCCTGTGGCCTCCTGCCAGCTCAGAGGTATCACACCAACATCCCACCCAGAGCAGGGATGAAACAGTCAAGGATAAGCACAGCAAAACCAGCAGGGCTGCACCCAACTTAATTCTGCACTAACTCCTGGAGCCTGTAATTCTGTGGACTGGGAGGAATGATAAACTGCTAACCTGGATCACGCCAGTGCCCACCCACACGGAGGGAGACTCCGGAAAAAAGGGAGAGACAAGTCCTGGGGGGTTGGAGTCAGCAGCAGCATTAAATGAGCTCTCACACATCGTTTCCCAGTCCAGGTTGCAGAGATGTGGTTCAGCACATGTACTTGGATATGTCTGTTTCTGTTTAAATTTTTAATAGGTAAGCACCAATACCAATCCCTCAGAACTTCAGGATTGTGTCCTCATGTTAATTAAAACTGAATTCAAAAGGAGATTTGAATCCTGAAGGGATACACAAGAGCGGACTACACCCAAAACACTTACACACATTCTACGCCTCTACTGATGTTCTGTGTAAAGCGTTTAACACACTAGAGGGAGAAGATCTGCATCCGCGGGGGGGTTATTTACATTAATTGCTTTAAACAAGCCAACAGCCCTGGTTTGAAGAGGCCTCCATCTGTAGCAGAGTTGTACAGACAAGACAAGCAGTGGCCTATGGTTCTGGGAGTGCTCTGAAGAGCCAAATGTGGTTTCACTTGTGCTTCATCGGCAGTGAGCACAGGCTGACCCAACACAGCCTCCTCCTCAGCCCCAGGACACGCATCTCCATGTCCCAGTCTGGGATCTACTGGTCATGGAATCGCTGGGTGAATGGGATCACTGCACCGATTTAAACAAGGGAAACAAAGAGAAAGACAAACATTTCCAGGCTCAGCACCCTGACAGCTCATCCTGCAGCCAGGGAATCACCGAGCAGCCAGGAGGGGGAAGTGGAGGGGGATCTCCCCTGCCAGGGACAAGCTCCAGTCAGATCAAACACACAGCCCTACAGTGCACCCATGACTGCAGCTCATGTACACCTCAACTGACAGGAGCAAGCACCGGTGCCAGAGCAGGCCTGGCCTGGCTGCCTTCCCTGCAGCACTCAGCTGCTGCTCAGACATTCACACTGAGCTGGGGCTGACTCAAACCCAGAAGGGTTGGATTAAACGACTTTTTCCTCTACTCAGATCAGTCCCCACACCTGAATTCATTAAGCAGCCCACAGAGATGCTTGTACCGGGAAGTCTGAGGGACAGCAAAGCAGGTCAGGGAGGGCAGAGCTGCTCTGATTAGTAAAACTGCTGGTTTGAAAGCAGCCTCAAAACCTGAGACAGAAACCAAAATTGCCAACCTGAGGACAAAACTGTGAACATGCTGTTTAACTCACAGCTGGCTAGAGATGAATGCAGAACAAGCAGAACTCTTGCCAGGTGATGTAATCTACTGTGTTTCTTGCATCTCTTCCCATATGCACAGTCTTGGCTTATTGCAATTGCTACAATGTTTTTAAAACTAAAAAGCCTGACAAAAAAAAGGAACTTACAAATACTTATTATTATCCAACACTGTTAGCAAATCATGCATTAAATGAGATTTTTGCTTTGGTTTATAAAGGAACATGTGTCAGGAGGACTGTGCTGTGAAGGGTTTCAACTGCTCAGATAAGAGGGGCTGTTTTGAAATGAAGTTTTTTTTCTAAATTCAGCTAACTGCAGTTGGACACAGAACATTTGTGAGACGCCAGTTCTAAATGCACGGGGCCAAGCATGTAAGGAAACAGAGAATTGGATCACTAACAGTAATACCCAGACCCTTCACTAGCACCCAACTTCTTGCAGAGCAATTCCCAAGACACAAAAAGATCTGTTTCTGATGTTTTCAAAAGCAGCTGTCAGGGTAGAAGAGGTTGTTCAAAATTCCATACAGGCATCCAAAACCACCCAAAACATCCCCAAGAAATAGGCACTAATGAAAACAGTGCATTGCCAACGTCTTTATTCAGATGCACGGCCTTAGAGAGAACATCACAGAGTGCTTGGAAAGGGACACAAACTCAGGTTTCAGCGACCATCATCACACCCTGCAGAGTGAAACAGCCTCAAAAGAGATGAGCTGAGAGCGTTCAAACCTCTGATCCCCCCTGCACATACAGAGACAAGCAGAGAGACACAGAGAGCAAATTAGCACTTTCTTTCACACCCTGCTGCCCTAAATACAGACACCTCCACATGTACCTGCCACAGCTCAGGGCTCCAGGACACCATCCACCACTGTGAAGTCCTAGGAGACAGAAAACCTAAGCTTTCATTCTTTTCCCCCCTTCAGGCTTAAATCAGAATAATAGGCAGCCTGGGAGGGTCTTCTGCTGATCTCATCGTGCTCCACTCCGATTGGTAGAGTTTAGGCTGCTAAAAATCACAATTCCCCAGTAACATGTCACAGTGCACGACTTGGTGCTGGTGTGCTCCCAGCAACCCTGAAGATATAATTAGTGCTGGGTAGCCTCTGTGACTGTTTTTCCTCTCCTGCAAGCCCTTGCAGATGGAACACAAACAAAACCCATCTTCCACCTCCTCTTTTATTTCCCATCTCCACCAAATGCTTTTTGGCCTCTGTTTTATGGGAAATGGACAGGCCAACTCTAAATTAACTTCTCCAGATCGCTTGAGTAATTCCACCCATTTAATACACAAAGCTCCCTTGGAGAGATTATTCAATAATATAGACACAGCAGAAGGAGAAAGAGGGAGAGCATCAAAAGTTTGAGAATTTTTTGGTTTTGGCCGAACCAAACGTAAAGCAGGGTTGTTTCTTGTACTGCTTTGTGCTTCTCTACATTAAAAACAATGACTAAAACTAGATAAATGTGTTATTTTTCCTGCTTCATATGGTACAGAAAAGTAAGAAAAGCTAAGACAGAGTCAGGCTGCAGAGTGTAGAAAATCATTACTCTGGTACTTTCAAAATAAGAAGGATATATTTGAAAGGAGGTAAAATCATACTGTGAGTAAAAGAAGCAGGTATCCATCACACAGGCCCTCAGCTCCAACCCTGATTTCTCAAAGACTTTCAACATGGCAGCGCTCAGGTCATTTTATTTTCCACACTTCTCCAATTTTGAAACAAAACAAAAACCAAGTATAGAAGTACTTCCCAACTGCCTGCCCAAAGGTGCCACTCAGACAAATTCAGGTCTGCCCAGTGCTTCAAACATAACCTTTCTTTAATGGTCTTAAAAAAAGATGCAAGTAATGTAAAAAACCAAACCACACCGTCATCACTTCCACAAATACATTTCAGTTAAAGGGAATATAAAGCTTTCACCACATGTCCTTCTAACCAAGAAGAAAATGTTGAGCTGCCCAGGGTACCTTAAAACATTGTATTTACCAGCCTCTGAAGTTAGGCTCAGTCTAAACGATTTCTCTAATCTAGAATTTTGTTTGCTTCTACGTAGGAGAGTAGTTGCTAAGTATCTTAGTCTACGATTTATGCTTCAAATTGGAACATAAAGCATGCAAATGCCATATATATGTTTGCCAGTTTTTATTAGAGTCTCATCTTGAGAGCTTCATTCAAGTAAGTAGCTATTCTGAAGCCACCAGAGACTCATACTAAGGACTACTCACATGAGTGAAAATCTGCATAAGAAAGCCCCTAGTTCAAAGTCCAAGAATTTAAACTGTAGTTAAAGGTGCCATGGGAATTACACCACCATTTTAATTAAATGCTGTAAGATCTTGCAGACAGACTCAAGATTAGCACCATCTGTTTTGGTTACAGTGTCTCATTTCACTACATCATCCTCACACAGCAACAAAATACCATTGCACACTCACTCCAGCCATTTAAATACCAGATAAGATTTATGTCATGTTGATACACTTCACCAGGAAGGAAGGACAAAAGGACGAGGACAGTGGGACTGAAACTACTCTGGAACAACGTGTTGCTTGTGGGGGATGCAAACACCACCCCGTCTCGCAGTGAAATGAAGTAGTTAGTAACATCTGCCTAAGTCCCTGTCAAGTGAATGGAAAAGAACAGAGGAGATTGCTTAACTAAAACATTTGCTTTCTTCACAGCTTTACAGTTTGTACACCCTGAGAGAGGCTCCTATTCCCACAGCACAACTGAGCAGTGCCAGCACCTGTCCCCAGACATTCCCCCTCTTTTCTCCCTTGACTAGAGCTCTCTGGGGTTTGAAAAACCCACAACAAACTGACCACCTCAGCCCTGTGGAGTCTCCTGAATCAGATCATTCCCTCAACTACATATTAACATTCTCCTCTTTACGCTTTCCATTTTAAAAAAAGCAGGGAATGGTTTGTGTTCCCTTCCCTCAGGGCTTATCCCTTCTGCCCCTGGAAGAGGGAGGGATCACATGGCAGTGCAGAGGCCTTGCATGCACTGAATGAGCTCCAAAAAGACATTTCTGTGAGGCCAAGTATTGCAATAACTGCACAAAGTCCTCCAAACTTGCTCTGAAATCAAGAATAGACAAGAAATAACACTTTACAAAATAGCTGATTCTGAAATGGGCATCCCATGGCCAACAAAAACACCGTGCCATGGTCTGTGCTTCAGAGCCCAGCGCTCAGCCCCAGCCTTCTTAGTATGCAACTGAGCAGCAGCAGCATGACATGTTTGACTTTAATCCTCTCCCTGCATAAGCACACAGTCAAGTGGCTGGAAAAAAAGGGATAAAGGGCAGCCACTAACAAGCTTTTAAAAATGAAGGATGAAAAAAATTACCTTTTTTTTTGGTTGTTATTCCTTTGCTCTTAAAACCAACGTGAAAGTGAGCACGCCAGTGCATGCAGCACATGTGCCTGGAAGAGTTTTGTGCTGGATAAATCCCTGCACTCCACGCTGCCTCCTTCCCTCATGCTCCCTGGAACAGATTATTGAAATGCTCCTACTCCAGAGCTGTTTGTGACAAGCAACAGTGTCAGGGCGTTTGTGTGTCATCTTTTATCTTTGCCAAGTCTCAGTGAAGGATTTAGCTGTAACCAAAATCCTATTATCAGATATCTCCCGGATGGACTTCTGTACCTGGGAACATCTGAGATCCCATATCACAGTACTGAGGACCAGAAAACCAAGGCATTTCTAAAATAATACAGTCCACATTACTAAAAGCCACAAACTAACAGCATGAGCTGTTATGCCTAAAAAGTAAACAGCACTGACAGAAATGAGGTATTTTTTCTCTCTTCTCCCCACATCAGGGTGATTCTGCCCATGTGGGAGAGGAGGCAGCCAGGAAGATTAATTGCTTCTTTTCAAAGAAACAAAAGTCAGACCCGTCTCAAAAAGAATTTGAGGTGGCAACCAAGTACCACCTTTCCCAGTGGAAAATATAAAAGCACTCCAATACTAATGCTTAAATTTCAGCAGCTCTGGCAGATGCAGGAGTTACCAACAAAGGCTTTTTGAGTGGCAAGCACAAAAGAAAAGCAATCTGGTAAAGGGCCCAAATTACTGATATGGATCCAAACTCTCACAGAATTTCAAGGTTAAATACTAAAGTAGATGACTACAATCAAACACAGCAGAAGGAAAATGAGCACACACTGACACACTGAAAGGGAAAAAAGTATCTTCCTCTAGTCCACTGCAAAAACAGGTTGGCAAACAAAACCAAATGTGAGAAATGCCTATGAAAGAAACAGAAGGTGACACAGAAATTGAGGCCATTATAATTCACCTGTAGCTCTGCACCTTCATCACAACTGCAGCTCTTGTTTCACAACATCAAAATCAGAATAATTACAGGAATGGTCAAAAAATATATATTCCATACAGTAAAAAAATCATCCAAGGACTCAGTCTGGTTGGTTTACAAGAGGGAAACTGAGGTTCTCTAGAGAACAGCCACTGGTTTTCTTCCAGATATCAAATTAAATTAGCAGAACCCAGATTCAAACCAAAACGAGGTGGCTGAAATTTTTGTATCAGGACAAAAACTTGTAGACAATTTCGTAAGTACATAAGTACATAAAACATCTACCTGCTTCAAGAAACCTCTCAACCAAATACACAGAGAGCCTGGGAGATTATTCAAGGGAAGTGCAACTACATCCACTTCAGCAAATCCAGCAGGCCAGACAAACACTGGCCACCACTGAACAGGACACTTGTGCAATTATGATTCCACAAAGCTGTTCCATGCCCTGCCATTTAAGCCAGGCACCAAGAGGTACCTTGGAAATCTCATCAGCACACAGAGAGCAGTCAATGCTCACCCTCAGAGCTGCCATCCTCAGCCAGGACCCAATGCCCCCAGAAAGCAGCAGCAGCCATTCAGGACTAACTGCACAAACTCTAAAAAAAAAATCATTATAAAACAAAAAGAATTAAAGAGGAAAGTTTTAAGAAAAGACTTTTTGAGTTTAGATCAACATCTTTCACTTTCAGTGAAGGCTTTGGTTAGCAAACCTCCAGCCCTCAACCGATCCAGGTAATTCAGAACACGTTCCACACTGGTGCCTGGCTCGGCAGCTCCCCTCCACTGTCAGGGCTGTAACCCAGTCCATCAGAGGTGGGAAAGGATAATGTGATAACCGTGGCTGGAAGCCAAAGGGCTGAGACTCTGCCACCACTTGAAAAGATACCTTCAAGCCCAAATTATTCAGGACACAACCATAAGGAAACTGAAGGATGACAGCAGCACTGACCCAGGTCAGCGTGGGAGTGAGACTTAGCCAGGCACTTCCACACACACGTCCTGCTGGCTCTTGCACCAACACAGCCACACAGAATAGGAAGCTGCTGTGCCAGAATCCCATCACCAGGAGCGAGAAAGGGAAATGGGAAAGCCAATCTGCACAACAAAACAGAATAGGCAGGAATCTGGGGTTCAGAGGATGCACAAAACCTACCCATGTCCAAACATCTACCCAGCAAAGCCACGGCAGCCAACAGCATTTAACAAGGCATGACTGGGCTTGATTTGGTTTGGGTTATTATCGGGACAAAGGGAAGAAGCGGACTTGATCTTGGAGCCCTTTTCCAGCCTTAATGATTCTACACGGAATGAGGCTTACCCACGGCAGAGCTGAACATTTACCCCTGCAGGCTGCATGGAAGCACACAATGCCTGGAAGCAAAATGCCATCTCCAAGATGAAAGACAGAAGGAATTGAAGAAATTCTTTTCATATCACCAAACCCTGGGTTTAGGTAGTGACCCACCCCGCAGGTCAGGTCACAGACACTATTTTACAGAAAGGCAACTCTGAGTTCTCCATCACTTTCAGTCTCTTCACAAAAGGGAATCAAGTATATTTTAACTTCTGAGTAGATGGTTGAGAACAGATAATAAAATGAAAACTACCACTGCAAACTTCAGTAGCACACAGAAAAAAACAAATAAAGATGCAACTTGCCAGCAGCCTAAGTATCCCGCCCTTGTTTTCAGACAGGGTGAATGATGAGGTATGCAAGTCCCCTTCAGGAAGAATCAGAACTGGCTGCCTATTTTCCAAATTTAAAAGTCCCCTTTCAGAGAAAGCTGGACTACAGAAAAGCAGTCTAACACATGAAAAAAAAAAAAAAATGACAAAAGCAAATCTGCAAGCAAACAAAGGAATCTTCTCTATTCTTCCCAACTTTAACTTTCTTTTCTAGTTTTTTTTTTAACTGAAGGAGGAAGGAAATGTCAAACATCAGAGTCATACAATAGACTATCAGATGTTTCCCAAACCAAGTAATTTGACATATGGGCAGAAAGAAACGGGGGGGAGGGTGGGCTGGAGGAAGTAACAACCCGAGCAGAGTAAACTTTGGCACAGTGAGTTAAAGAATGCAGTTCCCTTTCTTCCATTACACAAAAAGCTGCACCGAGGACTCGGAACATTCCCGTGCCCCACATCTGAGCAGCACAGCAGCCCTCATGGGTTTACAGCTGTGTCTGCCCCTGCCCTGCCCAGCAAAGCTTGGTTTTAACCCGTGTCCATCCCTGCCCGGCCCAGCAAAGCTCGGTTTTACCCCTGTGTCCATCCCTGCCCACCTCACTCCCTTCCCAAAGGGGCCCATCCCAGGCTCCTGCTCTGGGACAGGGGGGCAGGGACAGCACAGGAAGCCCATCCCCGGTTCTTCATGCCTGTCCTCACCACTGACACCCAGTAGTGCCCAGCTTGTCAGGATCAGCCAAAATCCCTCAGCCCTTCAAAACCCACCACCTGCAGAATGCTGGCATATGAGTCTTCTGTAACATGGAAAGTAGTAAATAAAGCCACTACATGACTGGTCACGTAGATTCACTTTGCCAGCTCTCTCACTGTCATTCCTGCAAAGAGAAGAATCCAGCACCTCCTGCCAGAAGGGAATTACAGAAATTCACAGAGAGCTCCAGTCAAAATTTTATTAAAATACACATGGAAAATTAAATAACCAGGAACTCTGGGCCAAAAACTGAAAGCAGTTCTTTCAGAATAAAGTAATTTAACCAATTAACCTTCTTTCTCAGCAAAGAAATTATTTTTTTTATAGAAATACTTGACATGGCCACTACAAGATATTCATGGAATTAATTTTGTGTCTCACCAGAGCCACCTACAAATTCAGTAACATTGTAGACACACATGAAGCGAGACTCATAAAAGTCCAACACTAAGAGACTGCAGATATATTAAACTAGGTTTGAAAACTTCTTAGTAAACCAGAGACTCCTATAAGTAAAAAGTCACGAGTCTATAATGTAAAAAACCAACACATTTTGAAACTTTTGTCTCATAGCTGTGAATGCATCGTTATCAAAAACTGGAAGTTTGCCAGTGCCTGGTCAATAGGTAAAGAAGAGTTTTCCTTTAAATTTTGCTTTCAATCCTCTGTTCTCACAAAATATTGTATTTTATGGGCAAATATGGAGTCATAAGAACAGGCAACCACAAGGCCCTGACCACAGCATAGCTCTTTTAAAGCTAAGAGATGAATGAAATAAAGTTTTACTGAACAAGCTTTAAATTTCCTTCTCTAAGACATGGATTGTGGTTACAAAGCCACTTTGATCTCCGTTCAATCCACACCACTGCCAAAACGTGGCGGGGAGAGAGGAATGAGGGGAACAGAGCTGCCTTGGGAGAGAGAAGGGGGAAAAGATTTTCACTAGGTCAGTTCCACACGCCAGGCTTAAACATGAATTTATGAACCTTTCTGGAATCACCAAGGCATGGAAGAAGAGTGAAGGGGGAGGGAAATAAATGAAAGAGGGGGAAAAACCCCAAACTTTTTCCTCTGTAATTATAATTTTCATAAACAAGAATACACAAAGCTGCAACACTGGCTGATTAAAGAAAGCTGAGGCAAGTGCCTCACGAGAAGTGATACAAAAATACATGTGTCATATCTGATTACTTTTGTAATTTTAGAAGCCTGCCCATTTTTTCTCCATTATCATAAGCTCATTAAATACTTTCCTTAATATAGGGACAAGGTCACTGTGTACGTTTGAGCTCATCTGTGTTAGTCACATAAATGTAAATATTGCCTCAGGGCACCTTATACAACAGCACCACACAATAAAATTCCCCATCTCAAAGAAACAAAAGCGAGGATACCACTAAAAGCTCCAGCCACATTTCCACATGCGCTGCTGCAATGCTGCTCATGGATTAAACCGCACATGACTCAAGGAGAAATAACGTATTTTTACAGACTGAAGTAGAGAGTCAGAATTCATCAAAATTAATCAAAATTCACAGCACAAGCCAAAGGAAAGACTGCTTAAATCTTTTACATTTGTGAGTAAAGCAGCTCCTTACTACGTGAGGAAATGCTGAGAACTCTCCTCTCCCGCTGTGAAGAGCTGAACTTCCTCCCTGCGATCAGAGCGGGTTCTGCCCAGCCCTCGTTATCCCGTTGCAGTGTTGGGATCACACTAAGGCACAGCTCTGTACCGAGCAGGGCCACAGCAGGAAACACCACAAGCTGGCACTGCCGGTGCCCCGGGCCCCTTATCCCTGCGCTGTGCGCTCGCTCCGCTACCGCGTGCACAGGGAGCCCAACACCGGCTTTTAGTCACACGCTGAGGTCTGCAGAGCAGAATATTTTTATTAGCTGGTTTCTCTTTAAAACTACCAGTGGATGTCAGGGAACTCAAGGAAAGAGGATCTATTTTTAAAGCCATACTTCGAGCTCAAAATGAAAGCAGGGGAACAGCCTGGTCTGAGGAACAAAGACGCCCCCGTGTAAACACACACTCCTTATAAGCAAATCTTCTGGATTTGGGTTGGGATCTTCTGTTGGAAACACTTGTGCACTTTTAAAACTGGCAAGTTAATACTAAAACAAGCATGTTTTCAGTCAGAGCAGTATTTTTGCTTATTATTTGTGTTACTATGGCACCAACAAGATGCAAATGCCACCGTGCCAGACTCTAGACAACGAAGTGCACGACTCACCCACAGAACAGTAAATGAACACACACAGACTCCAAAGTTTTGTATAAACTACACTTGTCAGCCTTAACAACAGTGGGAACAGCCCAAGCATCTATCCAGTGTTACTGGGTTGTCTAGAGGATCCCGCACAAGCTCAGGAAAAGGGGTTTTAGAGGTCTGTGGACATCAACTGTCACCTTCCACAGCTACGATGGAACACACAGAAAAAAACAAAGGACATAAATTTATAATGAGGTGATCCTGGCTTACACTGGAGCCAGCACTCAAGGAAAAATGAAAGGCAGAGAGGGAACAGGTGTAACAGCAGGGAGACAATGAAGGAATGCAGCAAGGTGCCAGCCATTCCAGTCACAGGATGCGACAAAAAATTTGTAGGCACGTTCCTGCTCCGATCAGAGCAAAACCCAAACGCTGATGAAAGGGATCTGCCACAACTAAGGATGTAAAACTGGACTGGGCCAGATGAGGACGTGGGTGCAATTCCATAGAGAGATCAAGCAAAGTGGAGACAACAGGCTTACTCTCACCCAGTGAACAGGAAGCTTCGAATCAGCCCAGGTGTTCACCCCATCACAAAGTGCAACAGCCCCCTAACGCTGATGGGGCTTGGTATTTAAAAGCAGTGCATCTGCATACACACAGATCCTTTCATGTCACGCTTCTGAGAACAAGAGAGATTAAAAAATTAAAATCCATAAAGATTCTTTCTTCATCAAATGACCGTTACTCAAGTTAACACACTCGGCAGATATCTCTCATATGCACCACGCTTATTTTTTCCACCAAAGATCAAAACCTCCAGTTCCTTTAGATTTTCTTCAAAAGATTGCATTGTCCAGAAGGAAAATAATAGAAGAAAGAACTTTTAATCCTATCTGTAGATCTTTCTTTACTCTTTCATATGAAGAAGCGCTCTCAGAAGAAGGCGAAAAAATTCAAGATCAAATGAGTCAGGGCAGGGAGGGTATTTGAGAACTGGGGTTATGATGTCAATTCTCTATTAAAAATGTAGAAAAATAGGAAAATTTATTTCCAGATAGTGTTACAGTAAATTAAAATTATTGTTCCTAAGGTGCAGTTACCTAGGACTTTTTTGAATACATCAGGCTAACATTTGAGTGTTTTCTTTATTATGTTGATATCTGGCATACCACCAGACTCACAGTGCCACCAGAATCAGGACACAGTCTCTGGGGAAGGATTCCCAGCCCCAGGACACGTGTACATTCACAAGACACTCGAGATTTCAAGGAAACCTCACTCAAGTACTTCTCAGTGATTAGCTTGGGCACGCTTACTCTGAGCTGCAAACGTCATCCCCGCACCCCCCATCTTCTTTGGGAATATTCCAATAAGGTTGGTTATCCAACAGATCCCTCAACTCCCCTTCCGGAGCTGGGCACGCTGGCTCAATGTCACTGTCCCAATCTCTTTGCAAATCTGGGTCTTTTCTCTTCAAACCCTCTCCCTGGCACATCCCATTAAACTGTCAAATACTCTGACAGGACATAATAAAAACCTTACCACTGAAGTGATTTAAAACCTGAAATAATCTGTTACTAGCAAGAAGTGAAAAAGGTTTCTAATGTCATCTCTCTGCCTCTGTCTTGTTACCTAATAAAACTCAGGATAACTAGAGAATCAAATACTTTTGCACAACTTGAGAAGTTAATTCCATTTCTTAATTATTTATGCATGTAAATTCACACCTACATAAAATTCCAAACAAGCAAGATATCCACTGCGAGTGCTGTAACATCCAGCATGCCCAAATCCCACTGCATTTATGAAAACACAAGCAAGGACTACTGGTTAATTCACTACTACTGTAGGCATTGAGCAATCAACATTTACTATGAAGTCCTTTACGGACAATTATGCAACACCAAGGAGTATCTCACAGCAGCCTCTGCAACTTTCACTTTCTGATGCCATGAAGAACCTTTAGGAGAATAATCCAAATGCCACCTAAGGTTGCTTTAAGTCCTTTTATTTTATTATGGAAACATCAACAAAACTCCCTGATCAAAGGGGACAACTTCTGTTCCTGGATGTGAACTACAAAAAGCAACAGCAGTGACGGCCTTCACTGCTTGTAACTTTGCCTTTGAACGGGAGCAAACACAATTCCCACTGCCTGGACCCTTCTGGCAGCTGGTTTCTGTAGGAATGCACTTATACAAGAACAAGAGACATCTTCCACAGCAGCTTCTATAACCTGGTCTCACTTGCCAAGAGCACAATTGTGTCTTTTCCAGGATGAAGATTCCTACAGCACCAAACCTTTCTACCCCATGAAGGCTCCACCAAATTTCAGGCCATTCCTGACACCCTTGGCTGTACTCTTTCCAGCTCCACTATATCCAGTGTTATGCAGCTTCACCCCAATTTCCCGAGACTGACTTGTGCCTTTGGATCCACCACGGCAGCAAAGCCAGACAGTTGAGGAAACATCTTCATGCAAGCCCTCGCTGTCATATGAGTAACCCTTACTCACAGGAAAAGTCAAATTAATTTCAGTAAGACTACTTTTATGATTAAGGATTATTCACAGGAAGACTGCTTGCCGGCTGGGGCTGAAGTTTTAATACAAAGCATATTACCTCAGAACCTTTTGTCTCTAAATAGTTATTAGGCAGCTCTTAATTAGTATTTAAACAAACTGGCCATTACAATGGCTTATTAAATACTGTTTATCAAAACAGACATTCTTTTCAGAAGCAGCAGCAGACATTTGGACTACAGCAAAAACAGAGCGAGGATAAATATCATTTCTCCTACTGCTGTGCTAGGAGCAGCAAATTCAGACGGAAAGTGTATTTTTAACGAGCAAGGCTATTATACCCAGCAGATTAAACAAGTTATTATTAGAGGAGTACTCTGATGACAAAGATGCAAACTGGCCCTTACATCACCATACTGGGAAAGGCTGCACACTTAGAGCAGGACTCGGGATGCCTTTGTGCAGGCTGGCTGGGGGTTTTTGCCTGACAGAGCACACCAGCATTAACCCATTTTCCAGAGCCGTGCTGGACTCCTGCTCTGCTGGAGAGCACCACACACACAATGGTGCTGCCAAGGGCTGCAGTCCAGAGGGACATTCCATGGAACCCAGCTCTGCCAGCCCAGCACCGCCCCAGCACCTACACAGTCAAAGGTAACTTTAAAGCCTTCGTTTCAGACCGTGCCCTCCCCTCAGGTGACACATTCTGAGCCCAGGGCACCGAGGGCCTCCACACTTTCTGGACATCACTGATAAAAGAGAATCAGTTACTAGAAGCTTTTAGAAAACAGTTCCCGTTAAAAGATTCAGAAGCAGCAAAGGCTCCAAACCTCTCTAGCATTTATACAGTCGACAGGAAAATAGAAATCATGAATTGTTAAACCAACCCAAATCCACCACAGCAACCAGACAGAGCTGGCACAGAGCTCTGGCTTCTCCAGGGCACGGAGACAGCATTGCTGCTTCCACAAAACAAATATCTGTGGCAAGAAAGATTATTTAACCATGAACAAACGGTATCATGATAGACTGTAATTACTTCAGAACTGCAATTCTCCAGTCACAAACATTTCTTGGGATTCACACCCAAAACAAAGCCTGCAACTGAAAAGCCCCCAATTTCTAATAGCAGAATCAATTTCCCAAATATTTGTAATCTACCTCACTCCTAAAGAATGAATGGATTCCTACCAACTACTGATTTAGATTTTGTTCTGTTACACTGAAGAAGTAAATGATTAGCAAAAGTTTCTCTAACTACTAATCCAGACTACTGTAGCTTTAACACTTCATAAATTTTGAAATTAATATGACAATGTGAGGTTAAAGGGTCAGTGGTGCTGGCCATGTATTTCCAGTCAGTGTTTCTGTTTTCAATATCTTTCATTGATACTTAAATCCCAAAAAACACTAACACAATCTAAAATAAATCTTCCTAATAGTTTTCACATATGCTGTATTTAAAAAAAACCTACTACTTTATTCCTTCTTTTTTTCCAGAGCCAGAATACAATAAAAACAGAGTTTCGTACACAGCACCACATTAAGGTGCAGATACCTCCCACAAAATTACATGGGAGATTAAAGGGTTGCACATTAAAGTCATTATTATTAAAGCCACTTGCAAAAGAATTTCGTTGAACTTATTTCAGTGATATTACACACCCATTTAAAATTGAACATTTCCCTAGCCTAGTCAGGTGGGAAAAAAAAAAAAAACACAACCAAACCACAATAACTATGAAATAGCTTCACTTTATAATTTATGCTAATTGCATGCCAACAATTATTTTGACCAGTGACAGATTCGCAGATTGCAACTGCAGGAGAAGTTCCGCCTCTCCAAAAACACACTCCAGTCTGCATTAATGAACGGGGACTTCACAACCCTGCGAGGAGCAAACCCTCCACTGCCTCCCTCCTACAATCAAATACGATTGTTCCCTTCACGCTTCCCGATTTATTTTCCTCCCTAGCAAAGAGCAGCGTAGTCAAAATCACCATAACAATCCCACAAATCACCTTTCCCACATCTCGATACACAGAGCACTGCTACATATTTATCAATATTACCAAGTGCCTTCAAACAGAAGCACCGATACAAACTTACATAACGTAACAGTTCAACAAAAAGCCAAAGTAAGAAATGTATCATTCTCACCGAACAAGCTCTGGGCCAGTTTTCCAGCAGTGGAAGACTTCGGCTCTTGGCCCAGATTCTTAAAAGGTACGAGCAAAATAAACGCCAAATACATGTAGATTTAAAAAAAAACAACCCTGAGACAAAATAACAAGTATACTATAATAAAGTTAAAAACCATAAAACAAAGAACTTGGTCATTTGCATTTCTAAGTAATTTCCTTTTTTTTCCTCTCTTAATTTTCATAAGGGAGCTAAAAACAATCTCTTCCGTTCTATCAGAAGAAGACATATGCACCCACCTCCAATTCTGGCAGAGCTCTGCTGCGGGGAGGGGGCACCCACCACAACCCTTTCACACATGCTACCCCCAAAGTTGCATCACAAGGTTTTAACTCCACCACACCACGCACTGATCAAGTCCCTCCTCCCCTCCGACATTATCCCTGTAGCACTGGAAGGCTCCCGATGATCCAGCAGCCCTCTCGCTCACTCAGCTGTTGCCCAGCCAGAAGGGATAATGTTCCTGTGCGTGCCAGATAAATAAAGCAAGGTATTTCCAAATGACTTTGCCATTACACATAAATTGTTTTCGTATTTTAAATTTAAATTGCCAATCTACAGCTAGCCAAAACTGATACCGTAATTTCTGCAACATTAAACCACGCAATCCACGTCGGAAGTTCCCAGGGAGATGGGCAGACGGTATCTATGCAAACAAGCCGGCACACTACTGTCAGCCGCCGTTCTTCAGAGAAGAAAAAATTCAAAGGTTTGGGTTTCGTTTCTTTTTTTTTTAACCTCTTGCCCCCGAGCACGATGTGTGCAAAGAGGAGAGCAGGCTGTAACAGCAGCTGACACGCCGTACAGGAGCCCAGAGCTAAGTCCGACAGACGATCACACTACCATGAACGTTCGCCGCTGCTGAAATGGCGTTTGTCATTGTGAGGAGAGAAAACCCCCCGGTTCGGTGGCACAAAGCGCACAGGGCACGGAGTGCCAAGGGAGGCGGGGAGAGGAGCCTGTTTACCAGGAGAAGATGGTCGTGGAGGGGACGCGGAGCCATCCCCTCCCGCTCTCCAGCTGCGAGCGCGATACACGGACCCGCAGCAAACCACGCTAAGGAGCAAATATAAACACGGGACCGGGCCGGGGGAGGGGCCAGCGCAGGAGGCAGCCCCGGGCCCTGCCTATAAACCACCGGCAGCTGCTCCCGACCGACAAACCCGGCGCGGAGCCACCCCCGGGCACCCACCCGCCCACCGCCCGCTCACTCACTCATCACTCACCAGCGATGAAGAGGTTGGAGTGACAGTCCTCCAGGCTGGCCCCGTTCGCCACCCAGTTCGCCGCCGCAGTCATGATCCTCGGCGAGCCGGGCCGCCACGGCGGGGCATGTCTGGGGGGACGGCCGGGGGGCGAGGGGCGAGGCGGGGCGACCCCACCGTCACTGCACGGGGCGGCCGCCGCGCTCCGGCCCCGCGGGGCCCCGCGGCCGGGAGGGGACGCGCCGAGCCGGGGCGGGCGCGCTAACTCCTCGCTACCCGCCCCCGCGCCGATAATCCTCGAGCCGGGGGACCCTTCTCCGGTGCAAGCAGGCGAGGACCGCGTCCCCCGCTCCTCCAGGCCGGGAGAAGAAGAGGAGGAAGGGGGGCCCGGGGCCGCCCTTCCGCGTCCAGGTGCGGCCCCCCCCGGCCGGGGTCGCGCGGAGGGCGGCGGGTCCGTGCGGCGCGGGCGGGGCGAGGGGGGGTCCCGGTCCCGGCCCCGTGCGGAGGCGGCGGCGGGCGGGGGGCGCTGTGTCCCGTCCCCGCCCCGCCCGGCCGCCCCTCGCTGCTGCCGCCGCTGGCTGTGCGTGGATGGTGTTTTCCTCCTCCTCCTCCTCTTCCTCCCGCTGCCGCCGCCGCCGCCGCCTCGTCGGCGCTGCCCGCGGGGTGGCGGCGGTGCGGGGCGCGGCCCGGCCCGGGCAGGGAGCGCTGTCCGCCCCGCGCCTGTGCCGGCCGTGCCCGCGGCGGCCGCAGCTCCGCGCCCGCTCTGCCTCCTGCGCTCTGACAGCAATGGCGCCCGGGCCCGCACCGCGCCGCGGCCATTGGTCCGCGCCGCACCACGTGACGCGGGCCCCGGGGGCGGGGCCCCGGCGCCGGGGCGCCTCCCGCCGCCGCTGCTGCTGCGCCCGCCGCCCGCTGGGGGCGCTCGGGCGCGGCGGCGCCCGCGCCCGGGCCCTGTCCCGGCCCCGGAGCGGGATCCGCGCTCCCCGCGGCCCCGGAGCGGGATCCGCGCTCCCCGCGGCCCCCGGAGCGGGATCCGCGCTCCCGCGGCCCCCGGAGCGGGATCCTCCGCTCCCTGCGGCCCCCGGAGCGCCCCACGGAGCCGCCGCAGCTCTGTCGGGCAGGGTCAGGCTGCACGCCCGGACAAGGCTCTTCTCCTAGAGGGTGGTCGGGCGCTGCTGAACGGGCTCCCCAGGGACCACCTGGAAGTCACAAAGCACCACAGGACACAAGGAAAGCCAGTGGCTTACTGGAAAAGGTGTTTTCACATTGTGATGTTACAAGTTTACCAAATGGGCTTTTCATTCATATAATCCCCAAATTGAATATTAACAGAATAGGAAAGTTACCATTTACTGTCTCTCAACCAGCCGGAATTCTCTTCTCAACCATCAAGGAAAAGTAAAAAGAACAGAGGCGCTACCCCAAACATTTGGGAAAGGTTTTCCTTTTCTTCGGGCACTGACCAGGTTCCCCAGGGAACGGGCACAGCCCCGAGGCTGCCAGAGGCTCCAGGTGCACGTGGACAACGCCTCTCAGGGATGCCAGGGTGGGGTTGTTGGGGTGTCCGGGCAGGCCCAGGAGCTGGGCTGGGTGATCCACTGTGGGTCCTTCCCGTCTCGGGATACTCTGCCCCGTTCCCGTGGAAGGGAAGTCGCTCGGGGCGGGGATCTGGAGGCAGACCACGGTCCCGGCCATTCTGCGGTTCACCGCAGGGTTTCCCCAGCACCTGAGAGTGCTCCAAGTAATTTTTAAAAGGCCTCAAAACTCGTTCATGGCCGTGGCCGCGTCAGGGCACGCCGAGCTCCCCGTCACAGTCGAGTTTATCCCCACGTTCTGCACGGCCCGCGAAATGCGACCCCCGCAGCAGCCTCGGAGCTGCCCCGCGTTCACCTGAAACGGGTGCAAAGACACTGGGTGGAGTTAGTTTTTTATAAAGGAGCTCGAAAGCACCTGAATTAGATAAACAAATGAAATTTCTTTCCAAAACGTCATCATGTGGAGAAGAACCACAGAATATTCTGAGTTGCTAGGGGCCCACGAGGATCATCGAGTCCAGCTCTTAAGTGAATAGCCCATACAGGGAGCAAACCCATGGTGTTATCAGCACCATGCAAGAAGAAGGGATATGCATACAATAAACAGTAAATATTAATACTTTGTTTTAAAACAGATAATAAGTCACAAATACTGTTTTCCCTGTTGATAATGACCGTTGATTTGAACTAGTGGGAGCAGATTAAGGCTCACCTGCCTGAGTTTCTCCCTAACTGGAGAGTTCCACAGGTGGTAGAAAGAAAATAATGGCTGCTTAACAGGTGAAGATATTGAGCATTTCAGCTTAAGCTTTAATACAGAAACGCAGCACATTTTCAACGACATGATTCAGTAGAAAAATTCTCCCTCTGTGCTCAACGGCAGCTTTCCTTATCGTGATTTAATCTCATTTAAGCGTCTTTTTGCCATTTACTTTCTCTTGGCAATAAATTTAAGATTAGCATCTCTTGCAATGGCTGACTGGAGTTAGTTTGGATTTACCTCATGGTAACAATATCTCTCCCACAAACAGGCATCACGTTTACCTGAATTACGTACACAGAGTGAGAGGACAGAATTTAGGCCAAAAGAAAATTTCCACCCGGCCCGGGGTTCTTACTGTGTGTGTGTTTCCACTGACGAATCCATCATCCATCCAATCTCTTCCCTGCCACACCGACCAGGAATTCTCTCTTGCAAAGACTGGGCCTGTACTGAGAGGAAAAGTGTTTTTCAAGTACAAATTATTCACATCAGTTACAATTGGCAATTTATTCAGTCCAAGTGTCACAGCCCAGAAACTGCTTGTTACATCCTGGCAGCCGGAATTAGGGAAGTACTTTGGCCTACGTTACTCCCCTTCCTTTTGGCACAAATCTTATAAACAGAGAACACAATCTGACACTTGTAAATATGTCAGGCAATATGTATTAACCAACCCCAAACCACATCCTTCCGCATTAAAATAGTACAGCTTTTGTAACTCCAGTGCAACACCACGCACCCATCCTATCACTGCAGGAGGCCCAGGGACAACAAACCCTTTGACGAAGTATCCATCCTATTTCTGGAATAAAAGAACATCCCTCACCACAAAAAAAAAGATTATTTTCTTATTATAGAAAATATTTTGGAACTGAGAATCGTGTTATTACTTATCCAGATAAATACTGTGCAGGAATGGATGCTGCAGAATTCCTGTTCCTTCCATATGCTGCTTAGCCTCCAAATGGTGTTTCCAGTCAGCACCATTCCTCTTATCTGGATCTTTCAAGTAGTGATGGCTTATTATGCTTTATTTTGTCAGGAGAACATGGGGTCTAACAGATGATTCAGGTCCATTTTTCATGAGGAGAAATGTTAACATACTCATACTGTGCTGCTTCGGCCACCTTACAGCAGTCTTACGAGTGTTAAATACTTTATAAATTAAAAAGTGTGGAATCATAAAATGGCCTAGGTTGGGAAGGACATTAAAGCCCACCCAGTTCCACCCCCTGACATGGCCAGGGACACCTTCCACTATCCCAGGCTGCTCCCAGCCCCATCCAGCCTGGCCTTGGACACTGCCAGGGATCCAGGGGCAGCCACAGCTGCTCTGTGCCAGGGCCTCACCTCCCTCACCATAAGCAATTTCCCCCCGCCATCTAATCTAAATCTCCCCTCTTTTAGTTTACTAAAAATCGTGTGATGTAATTCAACTTACCTGTCTCTGCAGCAATGTTCTGAAGTTGAGTTGTTGGCTCTTGCATTTTGGGGAATGGTTACTGGTCACACATTTTGACCACAGCCCTGCGCTGCAAATCCATTTCAGGTTTTAAACTGAAAAAAAGATAACATTCTTTGAGCACTTTGCCAGGTACTTGACTTATATTGCATTCAGTTATCACAGAGAAGGGAAATCATTACAGTCTAATCCTTCCCTTCCCAGTACCGAGGTAGGGGAAGTTCCCTTGCTGTCTGTGACAGCAGCGTTACTTCAAACAGAAATTGTTCCACTTACAGATATCACACACAAGTGACACTTCCTCGTGCATAATTACCTGAGATGGTATGTGGTGGAACGTGTTCCCCAACTCAGGGCATTCCAGTTTTACTCCCTGTTTTCTTTTGCCTTTTTTCAACAACCAATGAACATGAGCAGTAACACTGGGGTTCCTACTATAACAAAATAACCATTTTCCCCTAGTGGGAAGATACAGCCTTAACTAAATCTGGCAATGGATTAATTTGCAATTCCAAAGCTCAGCCACTGAAAGTTCCCAGGCTCCTGGAGATCAGCTGGGTCACACTCAGCCTTCAGCACACAGAGCTGGGAATGAGCCAGTCCCTACCCTGACAAAATTACTCCAAACAGTGATAGCCCAGCTTATTTCATTCTAGAGCAACTTCCCCAGAGCTCAGAGTAATGATGAAACCTGTTCTTCCAGGAGGGTGGCTCAGCACTGCCATAGCCTTTGTTTCCACCAGCAGGTGCTGCTTAAGCTTCCAACTAAACATGGGGGAAGACACAAAGGTGTCACAGGAGTCTCCAGTGACTGAAGCTGGAATGGCAAGCAGGGCCTTGGCTTTGTTTTGTCCCAAAGTATGGCCCCTTTGCAGGGCCCCCAATCCATGGGAAGAGCGTTTCCTGCAGGAACACCACTGGCTGGAGCACCAGGCTCAGGCAGGGCTCTCCCGGCTCTGGCTGTAGGATTTGGCCCTTCTCACACCCGGAGCAGAACTGGAGTCCAGCCAAGCTTTGGCCGTGTCCAAACTCAGCAGCATTGGACATTCCACGACAAAGACAACTCATCTCCAGGCGAAACATATTTTTTCCATGTATTTTAGCTGGACTTTATGGTTACTCACTAGAACAAAGTCCAGCTGCTGCAGTGCCATTAAGGATTGTCTTGTGTCTAATTTAATCAAGTGTCATTTTTACTGTTTTCTGTGTTTTCCCCCCCAGCAATGGAAAGAACAGGGAGGGGAGGATGATATGATACCCAAATTATGACTACTGCACAAGCAAGTGATCTCCAACTGTTCTATATAGCAAAAAGCTAAAAATAAAATAATTCTGTTTGCCCCCTGCTCTTGAGTTGCCCTTAAATAAACTGTACTCAAGTGAGCGAGCTCATTGGCAAGGATTAAAAGTCACAGAATTTTAGAAGATTTTGACCATGATTTATGTGGTTTCCTTTTGTATGTTCTTGTGATAAAGCACAGCTGAGCACCCTCGCTCCAGGTATGTTCTCAGTGGTCTCATTGTCCACCTTTTATGAGATTGCATACATTTTTAAAGTGTTTTTGAATTCATCCAATACTTACACTTTTTTTCAAGTGTTTATAAACAAGAACTCAAGGGTATTTTGGTCTTAAACCAAAAAACTTTACTTCCACAAATTGGAGACTTAAGAGGGAAAAAAAAAACCAAAACAAAAAACCAAACCAGCCAAACTAACTCACTGACTTAATTAACAATATCTAATTTTAACATTAAAATAATTTTAAAATTCACAAAGCAAACCTATACCCGATAGTTCTTTTTTTAAACACAGATACAGATTGCCTGTAAACTCACATTTTAATTTCAGTTTTAATTTTATTAAGATACAGGAATAGCTGCATTAGCAGGTTTATTTACTCCTACTAAAGATAAAATAGTTATCTGAGTTTTAAAACAAGATATTGATTTTCTGAAGTGATGGGTACTTCTAGAAGGAAATTGAAAACATCAGTAAAAGGTTTGTTTGCAGAGCAGGTGTCCACAGACCCATGGTTTAAGTCCCGGCAGGGATCAGACCGCGGTCTTTGAATCAGCCAACCTTGTCAAGCGTTCCCCCTCCCCCCTGAGAGCCACACACAGGAAAATTCCCTGAAAATGATTTTGTTTGCTTGTCTGGATCCTGTACTAACAGTGCCTGTTCCAGAGCAGTTTGGGGAAAGATTAATGACCTGGAAAGCCAACTTGGGGAAGTTTTTCCACCTCCAAGATCATGTTGAAAGAAATCTGCAAACAGTTGTAGAGGACTTCCATTAACCAAATGTCACATTAGGAAAGTGAGAAGAGAAAAAGTTCAAATTAATACTCGAGTCCTAATGACAGGAATGAGACATCTAAGCTTTCTCAGGAGCAGATGTGCTCCCGCATTCTTATCAAAAAACAGACAAATTATCTTAGTAGCTGCTTGTTCTCTGGGTTGTAAAAGATAGAAGAGAGGCAGGAAAGAAGCAGTGCCAGGGAAGGGGAGATAGACAATCCTGTACTGTCTGGAAAGAGAAAAGATCATCTCTGACTGCTATGGATGGAGGAGCAGCAGGAGCTGAGTGAGAGCAGGAGCAGCGGGATGGTCGGAGAGGGAACACTGAAAGAAAGGAAGGCACCAAAGGTGCCCAGCTCTCTAAAGAGCAGCGCTTGTAGCTGGGTGCCTTTACTGGTGATGGAAGTGTGAGGCAGCCAGGAAAAAAGGATGGCTAAATTTGTCTGTGTGAAGTTTAAACTGCCAGCAATGAATCCGAGAAAATCTCTAGAAATGTGGCTGTGGATGAAAGGATAAAAACAGTTCAGGAGCAGAGTAGATTGATTCCTTCCCTACATCGCAGTGATATTTAGATGACATTTCAGGTATAACTGGTGGGGATGAAGCAAGTAGTAAATGCAAACTGTTACTTTCAAGCAAGTGTAATGCTAGAAAACAGAAGTTGTTGGAAATAGAGATAAGATTTAAAAATCAAGCTTCAGGCAGTCCCATATATGCTGACCCATTTGACAGTCAAAATGTGTCAAAACCTGAGAACAGGTTTTCACTTGGTTTTTTTAAAGAAAGAATGAGATTGGTCTGTTTTTCACAGAGGCTTTGGGAGCTTCAAGTGCAAGTGGGACACAGAACTGGCCAGAAAGGTCTTGCAAGGAAGGCAGAGGAAGGTGTTTATCTTCAGGTGGAAGTGAGGAACAGTTTTGTGCGCCAGCTTGTCCTATTGGTTTCTGTGAGACACCATTGCAACTTCACATTTAAATATTCTGCAGAACCAAAGCAAATGAGCTGCTTGGAAAAACAAAAAGAAGCAAATGGCAACTAGAACTATTCAGGAATAAAAGGGGAACGTGATTTAGGCAGAGCAAAATGGTAAATACTTCTAAATTGTAAATTATTTTTGCACTCAAAAGAGGAAAGGATGGTGATTTGGCAGGATACCTTGCATTAGGAATAAACGTACCTGAGTTTCTGAAGGATTTAATAATCTAACATGAAGCTCCCCGTAGCCCTGCAGGCAGAGGATGGGCCTGTTGGGTCATGGTTTCATACCATCAAAGAGAGAGATTTCATCTTTCAGATGTTGTTGTGCTTGCTTGGTAAGAATTCAGCTTATTAAAAGGTGTTAAATAAGATACAGGATAAAAATACTACAAGAGAAAAAATAAAATATTTAAGGCTAAAAGGCAAAGTAAATATGGAAATAACATTTGGCAAACACATTCTGAGAACAAAACTCCGAGTTTGTTTGTTGGAACAGGTTGTGGGGTAACTCTGGATGGGTGATGCAGCTTGGTGTGCCATGACCCTGGAATCAGCCAGGCAGGCAACACCCCATGCTGCACATGTGGAATGTGCAGCTTTTGGCACGGGAGCCCAAATACTAAAATTGGCCCATAAATCTGAGTACAGTTTTCAGGGTTTAAGAATCTTATTTTATTTGGATTAAAGTCCTCTTCCCCTCTGGCGTTAGAAGGTGTTTACGGCTGTAAAAACAAGAATTGCAAACTATTGCACTGAAATATCTAAGGGCTTCACCTGCCAAGCTTACAAGATTTACTTTGCGGCTTAAAATTAAAACAAACAAAAAAATAATCTTCCAGTATGGCCTTTGCAGACAAAGGGCAGGAAAAGAATGGACAAATGAAATACATCACTCCAAATATTTTTTGGAATTCTAAAAATAGCTTTCCTTTCCTGTGGTGGAAAAGATAAGGGAAGTTTTTCTTCTAAGTCCTAGGAAATCTTTGGGGTTTTTTAAAGTCATGCTCAAATAACGTTACAAAAAAGATGAATAAGAACTGTGACTCCTGTCTGTGATCAGTGACCACATCAGAGCCTGGTGGTCTGTTTCCATAGGTGGAAACAGTTGCCACAATCTGGAAAGGTATACAAATCTCTTTCTAGGCAGCAGCTCTGGAGCTTCAGGCCTTTAGCAACCACTGTGCAGATTCTTTCATTCACAATCAGGTCCTTATAATGGGAATTGCCAATTTTTCCTTTCCTCTTCCCTCTAGATTTATTTTTCTTATCATTAAAACCTATCTTATTGTTGTGCTCCCAAATTTTGTACATCTTGATTTCTGAGGGTACAAAGCTATGTTGTAAAGTGGAAAGAGAACAAACCAGTCAGCAGGTTTGGGATCTGAGATGGGAAGAGCAGCTGTGCAGTCAGTGAGAGTTTACAGGATGAACAGCAAAGGGTTTGGGGTAGATGTCACTGCCACGGACTTCACCATTTAAAGAGAGATTGAGGTTCAGATCATACCCCTGAAAATAACTCATCCACAGACTACACCAGCTGCTCAGTGTCAGGTGTACTGACCAAAATGCAAAGGTGATGTCCCTGCTTTTCACTCAGGCACACACATTGCAGTATTTGTAATAATTTCTATATTATTCACATTTATGTCTGTTCTTCCTTCTGTCTTTGCTTCCTCTCACCCCATTCCGAATGAATAGACCTCCAGAAATACGCATACTTTCGAATATTTTTTCAAGAGGAAATCAAAGAAGTAGGAGATTTGTGGAGATGTGGCCAGTCTCTGCTGAGGCTGCAGCTTGCCAGATCAATCAGCTTTGTGATTACTGCCATCAGTCTAAGGATATCTTCCTCCACTTTAAGGTAGCCCGTCTGCGCAGAGGGAATCCATGGAATCCAGATCACCACGTGGTATCGTGCCACCAGCACCTGTGCTGTAAGAGGGGCTTGTTTTTTCACTCTGTATTCTGTTACAGCCAAATCCTGGGAAGGAAATGAGTCTTGGCACTGACCAACATGTCCATGTTGTTTCGAAATACAGGCAGGATGGTAACAACCTATCTCACTATTTGCCTTCATTTTACTTTTTGCACCCACACACAGAAGATAAGTGTGTAAATTTCTTTGAGAGCCACATGTTCTACTGAATGAACTGATTGAAGGCTGATGGAAGCAAGAACAGAGCTGCTGGTGTGGGACACTCTTCCATGCAGCACCTCAAAGTGTGTCCAGTCAGACA